>NC_053492.1:355713959-356013959 GCF_905171775.1 Rana temporaria
TATACAAAACTAAAAAAAATATATGCCGTGGCTATACATATACAAAACTTAAATTCCTTTAAGGCCCCGTACACACGAGAGGATATTTTGGATTTAAGATTTGGATCTGATGGCTGTACACACCATCAGATCGAAATCCGCGCGGAATACATCCGCGGTGACGTGTCGCGCCATCGCCACGACGATGACGTGGCGACGTGCGCGACGCTGGAAGGTAAATACTTCCACGCATGCGTCGAATCATTACGACGCATGCGAGGGAGGGGAGCGGACGGACTGATCCGGTGAGTCTGTACAGACGACCGGATGAGTCCGCTGGACTGGATTCCAGCGGATAGATTTCTTAGCATGCTAAGAAATTTTTATCCGCTGGGAATCCGTCGGCTGGATTTTTATCCGCCGGGAAATGTCCGCTCGGACGTACACACGACCGGATCTATCTGCTGGAACTGATCTGTGGATCAATCCCAGCGGATAGATCCGGTCGTCTGTACGAGGCCTCACAGGTGCAAATTCTTATAGTAGAATATCTTTGAGATTTCCTTTTACATGCCTATTTTATCTGGAGTTCAACATCTGTGCTTCAAATTAAAGTGATATCATTTGTTTACGACACCATACGAGCACCAAAATTATCATAAAAACAGTACAGCTCACTTCATTTACATAAACACAATATCAAATTGGTTCGCAAAATAATGATATCTTCAAACTCATATCATTTATTGTACTAGCATCCAGTCATTCTGTATTTATTCTTGCTGAAGGTAGTCATTTGCTTTTGTGAAATTTCTTGATAGTGAGACAAACTGATGTACCAGCTGTACATACAGACATGCAAATGTTGTTTAGAAATAATTTCCACTGTGTAATGACAGGCATACTTGAGCAGGTCTTTTGTACAGTATAATAAAGAGTGCTATATTTGGCTGTTCTCCAAATGACAACAGAGCTCCAGATATGCTCGCTGGCCAATTCTGCAAATCATTGCTAGAAACTGCAATGATATGCAATATATGGAAAATCCTAACAACCACTAATGTCGCGTACACACGATCGGAATTTCCAACAAGAAAAGTTTGATGTGAGCTTTTGGTCGGAAATTCCTACCGTGTGTAGATCCCCTCTGACTTTTTCTGTCGGAATTTCCCAGAGCAAAAATTTGAGAGCTGGTTCTCAAATTTTCCGATGGGAAAAGTTAAATTTGAAGCATGCCCGGAATCATTGAACTTCATTTTTCTCGGCTCGTTGTAGTGTTGTAAGTCACCCCGTTCTTGACGGTCGAAATCTTGTGTGTATGCAACACAAGTTTGAGCCAAAATTCAGTCAGAAAAAAATCCATGGTTTTCTTGTCGGAATTTTCCGATCGTGTGTACGCGGCATTAGGCTTCAATTTACCGATTTCGTATCTATGGAAAATACGTTACAAATGATTTATATTTACTACTTATTTACATATACAGTAAAACCTTGGTTTGCGAGCATAATTCGTTCTAGAAACATGCTTGTAATCCAAAGCACTTGTATATCAAAGCATTTTTTTTACAGTGTATAATGCCGCGTACACACGATCGTTTTTCGGCATGAAAAAAACAAAGTTTTTAAAAACGTCATTTAAAATGATCATGTGTGGGCTTTACATCGTTTTTCGGCTTCTGAAAAGCGATAAAAAAAAATTTGAACGTGCTGCATTTTTTCACTTCGTTTTTTAAAATTTTGTTTTTCGTGTTGTTAAAAATGATCGTGTGTGGGCAAAAACAACGTTTTAAACCCGCACATGCCCAGAAGCAAGTTATGAGACGGGAGCGTTCTGGTAAAATTACCGTTCATAATGGAGTAAGCACATTCATCACGCTGTAACGTTGTTTTTTGGACATGCTGAAAAACAATGTTTTTTTTCATGCCGAAAAACGATCGTGTGTATGCGGCATAAGTGTAGCAATAAGTTGCTAAATGTTGTACCCTCATTAAATGTAAAAATATTGCTACACTTAGAGGCTCCTCTCCTCTTTTTTATACTCAGTTGTGACATGACGCTACTCTTATTTCAAGACATTGCTTGTATACCAGGGCAACATTTATTAAAACCAAGGTTTTACTATATATATATATATATATTGTGACAGGAAGTCAGGTAAATCTGTGGGTGTTGTCACTGATGGGACATACATTTCTGCCTTGTTTAGACGTTATTGTTATTGGGCGTCGGCTACAAACGTAGCCAGAGGAAGTCTAGAGGCCATTAGAAAACTTCAGCTGTTCAGAATGAAGCAATCAAGGCCTTTATAAGTAGCCAGAGGGTTACCACTTGGTGGCTGCATCACTCCTAAGGCTGTGTGAGTAGGAGAGCAGTGCCAGAACGTCTCCTGATGAGGTGAGGAGACCATTGACTTTTTCATGTGTTATCAATGTCAAAAGACTACTGTTTGTGCTGTATGACCAGCATTGTCTGCCCAGCGCTAGGCTGAGCCAGACTCCTTAGATAGGTTCCTGTGTGGAAGGTAGACGCCCAGAGTGGCTAGGATTTATTTTATATTTGTTTATGCTGTTTGGATGCTTGCAATTATTTTCCAGCAAGATGGAAAAATAAACCAAAAACGTTATTTTTCAACTGTCTTCAACTGCCAGTCTGTATAAAATCAGTGTGTGGTGAACCCAAGCAAGGGGTCACACACCCCACACACTATGTAACGGATATATATATATATATATATATATATATATATATATATATTGTGAGGGGTTAGCTCGGTAGCGGGGTGTGTGACCCCTTGGATGGGTTCACCACACACTGAACTTATACAGACTGGCAATCAAAAACGGTTGAAAACAAAGTTTCTGGTTTATTTTTCCATCTTGCTGGAAAACAATTGCAAGTATCCAAACAGCATAAACAAAATCAAAACATAAAATAAATCCTAGCCACGCTGGGCGTCTACCTTCCACACAGGAACCTATCTATGAAGTCTAACACAGCCTACCGCTGGTTAGACAGTGCCGCTCCTACAGCACAAACAATAGTCTTTGAACTTTTTATCACACAGAAAAGTCAATGGTCTCCTCACCTCTCAGGAGACTGTCTGGCACTGCTTCTCCTACTCACACAGCCTTAGGAGTGATGCAGCCAACAAGTGGTAACCCTCTGGACTTCTTATAGAGGCTTAATGGCCTCATTCTGAACAGCTGGAGTCTTCCAACTCCCTTTAGACCTTGTCTGGCTATTTCTGGCAGCCGACGCCTAATAATGATTGGTGTATTGTCTAACCAGGCAGAAACATATGTCCCAGCAGTGACAACACCCATAGATTTAACTGACTTCCTGTCACATACCCCCCCCTCTTGTTTCAACCCTAGGGTTGGGACACAGGTTACCAAGCAGGCATGCACTCGGGACAACCCATCTGCCTTCCCCACTTTAGCACCGGGGCGGTGTGTTACCAGTTCAAGCTTTTTCATTTTCTTCTGAAGCTCATCTACCATGCTCTGTTTACTGTCCAGAAGGGATTTGCTCTGTACGCTGCTCATCAAATGTTTCACCCTTTTTCTCAGTTTTTCATTTTCCTTGTTTAATTCATCTTTTCCCTTCTGTTGCTTTTTAATGGTTCTCTGCTTTGTTCGCAACTCCTGGTTTAGGTTTTCCAGGTCTTCTGTGAGGTTATTCTCTCTAGCCTTGCTAGTTTTTAGGGCCTCTTTAAGCTTTAGTTGTAGCTCATTTAAATCTTCAATCTGTGCCTTTAAATCTTTAGTCTGTGCCCTCCACTTTAATGGGGCGTGATCCGTCACCAGTTCAAACAGTCTACCCACGAGGTAGTACCGGAGAGAATCCAAAGCCCATTTCACCCAGGGGATTTGTATTTGTGTCATTATCTCTTGTTTTATTGAATTGATCACCAACAGCAAATTATCATATTCAGTATTCAGGCCGCACAGCTTCACATTATTGGCTTCATACTGGGCTTTCTTTTTTTGACGGCCAGCTATGGAAGCCAGCTTGTTTTTCTCCTTACGAGATCGCGGCCTGGCAGTGACAGGAAGCTCCATAACGGGTGTTAGGTCACTGATTACTTTATTCAGTTTACGCAGTTCACCACCAATCTGCAGAAGTTTTCTTGGATTTGGAGTCAGGTCTTCCACACCTGTCCTGCGAGATTTGTTCACAGTGTACTTGCCGTGATGCCGACCATTCTTCTGGTACATATTTCTGGGAAGCGTGTCTCTGTCCCATTCAGACCGTCTCAGTATCCCTTTATGTTGAGAAGGCATTAATTGCTCGCTATATTCCCAGAAATACCTTTGCTTTCCTCTTTTCCTCGATGACACGGCAGTTATTCCTTTCAAATCTTCAACAGAATCATTTTCATAATCTGGCTCTGAAAAGGCATCACTGATATCCTGTTTGTCATCTTCATTGTCTTCTTCCACCTCTCTAGTAAACTCCACCTTCTTATGTTTGTGGTACCACACAGGATTCATGCTCTCCATGAAATATTTCACATCGCTGTAAAGCTTAATTCCGTCAGCTGTGCCTTTACCTTTCAGTGGGGAGGCAGACATTGCACTTTTTCTACGAATTTCCTGCATTAGATCTTCAATACCTTCTTTGGTAAGATCCATTTCAGTCGTGTCGTCTCCCCTGCTATCTTTTACCACAGCTTTGTAAAGTCCTTTATCTTCATTTGTAAATTTTTTCATTACAAGTGTCCCTGACCCAGTTTGATTATCAAATTGACCGTTAGATAGTGGTTTCTTGTCCACAGACCACTTGAGCGTGGTCTCTGTTTTGGTATTTTTAACTTTGAACATCATAATAACGTGGCAGTCTTCTGTGACCTTCTTTTGGGACTCATCATAAACTTTATCAAAATCTTCCCCAGTAAGGGTAACAATGAGCTGGTTTGATGCTTTTCCATCCACTACTTTTTCAGTATACGTTCCTTTATCTTCTTCACCAAAGTCTTCCTTAATTATTTCAATAAGTCCATTTTCCTTGTCAAATGTTTTTTTTCGTTTCGGTGTATTTTGGATGACTTTGTCATTAAGAATCATCTCCAAAACTGCATCAGAGGACAGTTTTTCTACTTGTAACCAGAGGCGCACATCTCCATTCTCCAGTACATCCACACTCCAGCCTGAGATTTTCCGTATCAGTGGATGTCGTACATCCTGGCTTTTGCGCATCAGTTCCTCTAGTTCTTCCTTTGTTAGCATGTGACTAGCAGATACTCCATCTGTATTTGGCACTTCAACAGCATAGGTGCCTACATCTTCCTCAGAAGGGTTTGTTAGAATAAGTTTAGACTTATTTCCATCGGTAGAAATGTCTGTTCTCTCTGAGTCTGGAGCTCCCTTGTAGTCCTTGGACCAGAGGAACTGTGGATTGTCAACTGGCTCCGGGTTTTCAAATGAAAGGTAAATAAATCCTTCCTCGTCTACCCCAACCTCAATTTCATTCGTGCCTCTTTTTCCGGTTGGCTCATCATCCGAATCACTGGCAATGTGATTTTGAGCCTCTTCATTTTCAGAGTCACTAGCATTACGACTATTGCTACCATTTTCTACATCGCTGGATGTTTGCTCCCTAGGTTCATCATCTTCTGAATCATCAGAGTCACGCTCATCTTGAACTGAGTTTGCACCACCGTCATCTGAGTCATCCAGACAGTCAGATTGTCCACCGCAAACAGCACTGATTGGAACACAATTAAGATTTTTACACTGATACTCGTTACTTTTGTACATCTGCAGTTTGCAGTGAACTTCATCGCTGCCATCATGGCAGTCCGTGCGACTATCACACCGCCAGACGGTCGGAATACATTGATCTTCACTAGCACAAGCCCACTGCTCATTTTCACAAGTGATCTTCTCCAATTTACAGTCCTTTTCATCACTTCCGTCTTTACAGTCTTTTGCACCATCACATTTCCATTCCATTAGCAAGCATTCACCAGATGGACATTTAAATTCCCCACTTTGACAGCGGACGTGTTTAGTGACTGTACAGTTTTGTTCATCTGAATGGTCACCACAATCACGGTCTCCACCGCAGTGCATAGTATAGGGAATACACTGTTCATTATTACACTGGAACTTGTTACTGCCACATTCCTTACGTTCACAGCCTTGTTCATCAGGCTCATCAGAACACTGTGGCACCCCATCACAGCGGTATTTCTTCTCAAAACATTTTGTACTACTTTCACACTGAAAAAAGTCTTCATTTGTCTTTTCCTGCTTTTTGGCTTCAGCACCACAAAAACAAGTATTTTCCTTGGCTGCATCTCGAACTTTAGGTACACAAGTGGCTCCACCCACTATGATCACGTGATCAATTTCCTCCATGTTCATTTCAGCACCACTCAAAGCCTTTTGCACAGGTATGGGGACTCTTTCAAATGGATCTTCACAAAGCTCCTCACTGTTTAGCTGAGCAAGAGTGGGGGTTTTACTGATAACTTTTTCATCCGGATAGGGACTTGAAAAGTCATCAAGACGAAGATAATCCCGCTCTTTTGTTCCCCATGTTTCCAAACTAGTTAGCTTTGTGTACTTGGTCAGATCCTCACAATATGTATCCCACCGCTCTGAGTGAGATGTTAAGGGTGGACTGTTTCCAAGAATACCAGTAAACGAATCAAATATTTCAAAGTCTTTGCACTCCTCCAACAACAGACAATTCTCTGCTGGGCTTTGTTGCTGTGTCATGATGGCCTCCATTTGCTGCTGGTGTCTCTGTTCCCAGCTTGCCATGCTCTTTCGGTGAGCTGCAAGGCTCTCTTGGTGAACCTGTTGTTGAGCTGCCATGCTCTCTTGGTGAGCCTGTTGAGCTGCAAGGCTCCGCTCCAAATCTGCATTCATCTGCTGTTGATTTGTATTCCTCTGCTGTTGATTTATATTTGATAAAACCAGCTGTTTCAGTATCTCCTCCATTTTGGGTTTACTTTAACTGCCCGCGGCACTCCACCATATGTGAGGGGTTAGCTCGGTAGCGGGGTGTGTGACCCCTTGGATGGGTTCACCACACACTGAACTTATACAGACTGGCAATCAAAAACGGTTGAAAACAAAGTTTCTGGTTTATTTTTCCATCTTGCTGGAAAACAATTGCAAGTATCCAAACAGCATAAACAAAATCAAAACATAAAATAAATCCTAGCCACGCTGGGCGTCTACCTTCCACACAGGAACCTATCTATGAAGTCTAACACAGCCTACCGCTGGTTAGACAGTGCCGCTCCTACAGCACAAACAATAGTCTTTGAACTTTTTATCACACAGAAAAGTCAATGGTCTCCTCACCTCTCAGGAGACTGTCTGGCACTGCTTCTCCTACTCACACAGCCTTAGGAGTGATGCAGCCAACAAGTGGTAACCCTCTGGACTTCTTATAGAGGCTTAATGGCCTCATTCTGAACAGCTGGAGTCTTCCAACTCCCTTTAGACCTTGTCTGGCTATTTCTGGCAGCCGACGCCTAATAATGATTGGTGTATTGTCTAACCAGGCAGAAACATATGTCCCAGCAGTGACAACACCCATAGATTTAACTGACTTCCTGTCACAATATATATATATATATATATATATATATATATCCGTTACATAGTTAGGATAAAGATCAGAAAACATTCACCTTTATATTCCCACTCAGGACAAGCTGAGTAATATCCCACCTGACCAATCGAGTGTTTGCATTTAGCTATCATGTATATTGCAGTGTTCTGATCACATTCTATTACAGATATTTGTGATTAGTAATAAGGTTTAGGTCTAGGCGAACCCTGCGTGTTTGAGGTTTAGGGGAATTTGCGAGACTGAATTCTTTATAACCATAACGCACTGCCTGGCCTTGGCTTTAGACCAGCTAGCTTGGAAGGACAAATTAAGAATCTTTTGAAAAAGCCACCCCCTCAATATAAAAGGGTTAGGTTACAGATGTGACAATGTGCTTTACTGTCAAATGCAAAGCATAGGGAGTACTACTGACAAAACTGCACTGGAAGATATTAGTGTAGGGCTTGTAGACCCTGTCAGGTCAGTTCAAGTAGATTTAACCCTAATATTTGTATGCACTGGGTGCAATAGGAATATGCTAAATTCAATCCTCTGGATGCAAGAAGTTACAAATAATATTTAAGATAAAAAGGTGTGCAAACTCCTATTATACTATACCCACAAACTTCTATATTACTATACCCACAACTTCTTACTCCCCGGAAGATGTAGACAAAACACGCATTGAGTGGGGTCAGTTGCCTGTGATGTTATTATGCACACCAGTGACAATGGCGAAGCGTTAGATGCTTTGTGTACCTTATGATTTTTGTGACTATAATTTATATATAATAAATGGCAAGGTTTTAGCAATATTACTCTATGGTCTACTATTGTTCTCTTCTTACTATCCCTGAGGAAAAGCTGGGCTTTCTTGCAAATTTTGGATTGATTGGAAGTGTTTGGATTGTGGTGGTGGACCCAGGAAGCGATCTTACACAGAGGCGTAACTTTAAGGGTGGCAGGGGTCACAATTGCGACCCGGCCCCATGCCTCATGGGCATACTGATGCAAGAGGGGCAAACTGATGTAAGGGGGGCACACTGATATAAGGGGGGGACACACAGATGTAAGGGGTGCACACTTGTGTAAGGAGGAGGCACACTGATGTAAAGAGAAGGGGGGACACTGTTGTAAGGAAGGAGGAACGCTGATGTAAGGAGGGGGAACACTGATGTAATGAGGTGGCACATTGATATAAGGAGGGGAACACACTTATGTAAGGGGGGCACTCTGATCTAAGGAGGAGGGGGCACACTTATGTAAGGAGGGGGGCACACTAATGTAAAAAGAAGGGGACACTGATGTAAGGGGGGCACACTAATGTAAGGAGGGGAGCACACTGATCTAAGGGGGGGGGGGCACACTGATGTAAGGAGGAGGGAGGGACACTGATGTAAGGCAGCACAGTGGCTAAGTGGTTAGCACTTCTGCCTAGCAGTACTAGGGTTGTTGGTTCAAATCCCAGCCATGGCATTACCTGCCTGGAGTTCACACGTTCTCACTGTACCTGTGTGAATTTCCTCCTACACTACAAAGACATGCTGGTAGGGTAATTGGCTCCTGTCTAAATTGGCCCTAGTATATGTATTATTATGAGTTAGAGACCTCAAATTGTAAGTTCCTTGAGGTCAGGGACTGATGCAAATGTAAAATACTGTATATATGTGTAAATAATTGACAGCACTTTATAAGTATCTGTAATAAATAAATAAAATTGCTGCTTGCACCCCAGAAGTAGCAGGATGTTTTCTGTTATTACAGCTGGTCACAATGAAACCCCAATGGAGGGAACCTTAATGCCTCATATCCCACAAAAACAAAATCAACAGGATCAAATGTACTCCATATGCAGCATATTTCCTACCAAGGGCTAAAAGGATAGATCAGAGAAAGAATCATATTTGTATCTGTTGAAGCGAGTTTATGTTATATGGTGTAATATTTTGCAGCTTACGAGTCCTTAGATGTAGTGACTGCATTCATTTTCTCTTTTTCAAGCTTTTATACTCATCCAGTGATGCTGCCAATAACACGTTTCCAATCCTAGGGTGACAACACACACTCACATTACTATATCTACAGAATGTTGTCACCCTAGGAGAGGTAGTACACTTAGGCCTCGTACGCACGATAGGGTAGCCAGAGGACAACGGTCTGAAGGACCGTTTTCATCGGTCAAAACCGACCGATGGGTGTGTAGCTGTTGCGGGCGCGCTCCCTTGATACAGCGGCGGGACCTTCGAAGGGTCAGGTAAGTAAAACGGGGTTTGGGGGGGCTGGCATCATCTAATGTTTTTTCACCTTAATGCATAGAATGCATTAAGGTGAAAAAATGTTACCTTTACAACCCCCTAGCATTCAAAAGTAACTTTTGATTTACTTCACAACAGCTAAATATGTATCATAAAACATAAAACATATATTTTTTTTTTTTTATTATCAAAATTTGTATTAGTTTTTCAACATTTCCATTTAACAATATATTACATTATATCACACCCTTGTACAATAAGCATCCTTATCTGTATCCCATACCCCCCCCCGGGGGAAATAAAGAGAAAAAAAAAAGAGAAAAAGAAAAAAATAAATAAATAAAATAAAAAGGGGAGAAAAATTACCCCCCCCCCCACCCTCACTTATTCCCTGTGGCTCTCTCCCCCCCCCCTCCAAACACCAAACAGAAAATAAAATAAATAAATGATCCCTTAGATATGAGGCTTCTAAAAAGCCATTCTATAGCTTATCGCTCATTATTCCTTGTTACCCCCTCCCCTAAAAAACACTTTTACCAAGTGTTTGAAATTAGACATATGCACAGAAATTTTTTTCGTTTTTTTTTTGTTCTGTTTCGTATCGTTCCGTAGGTTCGTTCCCGTTTGTTTTTCGTAAGACGCCCGTTTTCCTGTTCGTTCCCATTCGTTTTTCGTACGACGCGATTTTTTCGTATTCCGATCGTTTCGTATTTTGGTTACCGTTTTATTTTCGTACATGCGGGATGGTTCGTTATTCTGTTTAATTCATGTTCGTTACTTGTTAGACAATTTTCGTGAATTTTCGTCATTTTGTACTTTCGTAAATATATCGCGGGATTCGCGGCACTTTCAACACGCGGCTCATCCATATTAACTATTGTTAAGCCCCATACACTTGGTCAGACTTTTTTTAACAACAAACATAAAAACGATCGTTTTACCCAACGTTCGTTCGTTTTTAAACTCCATCAGAAAACCATTTTTGGGTTCCAGGTTCAAAAGTCTGGCCAACTGATCTCTCCCTTCAGACGAAAATCCACAGAAAAGTTTATTTGGCTTTACTATACTACTGTACTCAGCACAAAAGAGAAGCTGTTTCACTAACTAACTACACTCACTGTCCATTCAAAAAAACGAAAATTACATCTTATAACAAAAGATTTGCATTCTGTATTTTGAAACCAAATTACGAACAGAAAAAAGGAATTCAGAATACAGAATACAAATCTTTTGTTATAGATGTCATATGAACATACGACTGAAAATCAAAATACGAACAGAACAAGGATTCAAACAAAATAAAGAATGCAAGTCTTTTGTTATAGATCTCATATTCGTTCTTTTGCCGTTTTTGTTTTGTCGTATTTTCGTCGGATCGTTCGTTCGTATTTGCGGTTGTTCGTTATGCGACTCATTCGTAATCCCGTAGTTTTCGTATTTTAGTGCTTACATTTTTTCGTATGTACACATTATTCTGCGGATACGAAAATGAACATTTTCGTACGAAAATAACATTCGTACGTACGGGAATGCACATATCTATTTGAAATCTGAGGCCTCTGTCAGGCCATAAAGCCACTAATGACTTAACCCCCCCCCCCCCCGCTTTTTTATCTCACCCTTTCTCCCTTCCCTATTCCACACACCAACCCCGAAAGAAAATAAGTAAATGTATATAATAACAAAAAAAAAAAAAGGACCCCTTATTATGTAGTATATCCCAATCCCCCCCTCTGTGCCCACCCTCTCTTAAACCTGTACAGGTGGGGGTTAGGAGCAGTGCCGCACGGGATTTCACATTGAGAGCTAAAAATAAATAAATACGAGAAAAAAAAAAAAAAAAAGACAAACAAGTTATTCTCCACCCCCCCCCCCCCCCCACAGGCTATCCACTTACGTTTTCCTACAGCTCCTTAAATTATTCAATCTCTAGCGAGCATTTTTCCCATTCTGACCATATTACTCTAAACTTTTCCTTTCTATCTTTAACCCTGGAAACCCATCTTTCTGCCTCCATAATTAAATTCACTTCTCTCTTCCATTCAAGAATAGTTGGCCTTTTATCCTGTTTCCATAATCTAGGTATTAATAATTTTGCCGCATTTAATAAGTGAGGCGTAATACCCTCCTTATATGATCCCATGGACCTCGCTGACCCGTGGAATAGGAAGTTTAAAGGTGTCAGTTCTATTTCCTCGGGAGATAGCCTTCCAACCCAAGGGGCAATCTCTTGCCAAAATCCTCTGATCTTTGGGCATGACCACCACAGGTGGAATAGGGTACCCTCTTGTCCACATCCCCTCCAACACCTATTGTCCGCAAGCCTATACATCTGTGCCAATCTTACTGGGGTTCTATACCACCTAGATAGAAATTTATAAGACATCTCCTGAATCTGTGAGCTTACAGATGTATAGTGTGTGGAGTCAATAAGTTTTTTAATTTGTTGTGTGGTAAACCTGTGATTTAGCTCTCCTTCCCAGTCTCTAATATAGTAAGGTGTTGTTTTTCTCCGTGTCCCTAGGATTAATCTATACATTTGAGACAGTAAGTGTTTGGCCCTCCAAATCTTTACACATCTGGTTTCAACTATAGTAAGCGAATTAAGAGGCCTTATCCTGGTTTTCCATTTTTGAAAGAAACACCCTAATTGATGATACCTCCACTCCACCATTGCGGCTGTTCCCAAGCTCCGTCTCAATTCAGGTAAGGGGTTCAGGGTTCCACATGGGGCATATTTTAATGTCTTCAAAATCTCTTTTTTTATAAACAGAAGTTGGGCCTGCTAGTCAGCATCATGCCACTATGACACACACTGCAAATGTTTGCGTTTGATAAAATGCAGTTTTGAGCATCATTTATCAGCTTTTTAAATCTGCTTGATGTATCAAATGTTTCTCACTGAAATGTTTCACTTGTGCGTTAACACGCGATTTACAAAGCGTTTTCACTCATTGCCGAAATATTTTCAGGAAGTGGAAACCAGTGGGATGCAACGTTGCAGTCTGTGCCCACCAATTCCCCTCATTGTCATTATGGAGCAGGAATCTTCTGAAATGTAGGAAAACCTAACGACTGGACAGTCAATTAAAGGGTTTTCCTCACTCTGGCAACAATCTCGACACCCTAGAAAAAGAACTACAGTCTAGAACAGGGGTCTCCAAACTGCGACCCAAGGGCCGGATGTGGCCCTTTGCTAGCCTTCATCCGGCCCTTGGGGCAGTATTGCTCCCAATGATATGAGGCACTATTCCTCCCAATGGCACCAACAATGGGGCACTATTTATTAGACTAATAGCAATGATGGAGCACTATTCCTCCTCCTACTGCCCACCAACACTGGGGCCATGTTTATTCTCACTGATGCTCTGCCCTGGGGCATTTTCTACCCCAACTGATCAGAATCTGCCCCCCCTGAAGTCGGAAAGACCATAAACTGGCCCTTTGCTTTAAAAATATGGAGACCTCTGGTCTAGAATATAGAAT
This sequence comes from Rana temporaria, assembly GCF_905171775.1. Classification (NCBI taxonomy): domain Eukaryota; kingdom Metazoa; phylum Chordata; class Amphibia; order Anura; family Ranidae; genus Rana; species Rana temporaria. The sequence goes on from NC_053492.1 coordinate 355,727,253, forward strand.
ACTCAGATCCCAGTATGTCATGTGACTATGAATTTAGGCGAATAAAAGGAGTTCTTAGATTATTATTTTTTTTTTTAATTGTTTCAGAAATTAGTTAGTGGGAGTACTGGGTTATTGTTGTTTGTGGGATGGAGGGTGGGCCTGGCTGGAGCAGAGCCGCTGACTTTATTTATTTTCTTTATTTATTACAAGTATTTATATTGTGCTGACAGTTTACTCAGCGCTTTACATATTATATGTTCACATCAGTCCCTACAGTACATACACATATCAGGGCCAATTTAGACTGGAGCCAATAACCTACTTGCATGTCTTTGGAGTATGGGAGGAAACCGGAGTACCCAGGGGAAACCAACACAAGCACAGAGAGAGCATGCAAACTGTGTGTCCTGGTTGGGAATTTTCCACCACATACAATCAAGTGAAAAGTTAGTTGTACACTTGTAATATGGCAAGGGGCTGCATGCTCACCATTTTACTAACCATGGGGAAACCGGCCTGTATGTGTAGCACCTTTCTAGTGTACAGTTAGAGTAGGTAAAGTTATGCTGACTCACAGTAGTCTGGGTAATTGGTTTGGGTTTCACTGTAGGCCAGACTATAGGACTCTATATGTCATGCCTCTGGTACCTCCCCTTTGTTCTGGAAACTGCCAGACATTTCCAGAAGCTAGTGGGTGGAGGCAAGGGGGGTAGTGATCTGCATATTCATGGGAATGTGATCAATCCCCAGGAGACCTGGCAGGGTGGTTGGGTCAGTCCATAAACATTGTGGGGCCTGGCAAGTGGCATTGGTTGTTTTCGTGGAAGATAGAGTGCTGAGCCTGTGAGGGGACCTCTGGGCTGAGGAGCTCTGCCTCCAAACTGTAGATGATAACGGAGAGAAGCTGAAGAGAGAGATCTCCACTACCCTTCAGTCTCTTCCTGGAGACACCCTTGCTAGCATGGGAAGACCTGGACTGCAGGAGGCCTGAACAACAGTCTTATCCAAAGCCGCAGGATTCAAGGGACAGTGTGAGTACCTCTACACCCCCAGGGCCTACAAGGGAGAAGGCCGCCAGATGCAATACAATGCATGCTTTCACAGGGATAGTGTCACAGCTAACCTAAATACCTTCTTTGGGAGCACTTAACAAGGCAGCCAGGTGGGCTGGTATATTTAGTGAAGGGAACATAGAGCTCCTGCAGGTATGGGACTTTGCTAAATTCCACTAAGGGGACATAGAGCTCCTACAATAGGAATTCTTTACTGCTAATTCAAGTGAGATTGATATTATTCGAGATGGAATACACCCCAGGATCTGCAATTTTTTTGTGTATATAGTAATGGAAGTTGTCCTTAAGTTGTTCTACCAAGTCAAGTTGGGCATTCCATATCCACTCTTTCCCATCCATGTTTTCCTCTAAAAAAAAAAACACTCCCATGGACTGCCTTTACACGCACATGAACTTTAATGGCATCCTTGTCTTAGTCCGTAGGGTTCAATATTGAGTTGGTCCATCCTTTTCTGGAAATGCTGTCCACAAGGTTTAGGAGTGTGTATATGGGAACGTTTGACCATTCTTCCACTCGGAACTCTTCAAAACAACACTAGGGAACAAAATAAAAACAACCCAACAAAAACAAACAGCCACAGAAACACTTGACGCCATCAACAAGGCGCTACTACAGTCAGCTGACTTAGTAGCACCAAAACGCAAAACTTGCATCCGGAAAAACAACTCCAGCTGGTTTAATGACCAGCTGACGTTGCTAAAGCAAGAGCGTAGAAGAGCAGAAGCTGCATGGAAAAGGTGCTCTTCAGATAAAAACCACACCATTTACAAGATAATAACAAAGAAATATCACAAAGAAATCTTCACGGACAAAAAAAATCATTTCTCCAACATCATCGCAAATGCCCTTAACCGCCCCCGAGAACTCTTCAAGCTGGTCACTCAGACTATGAATCCAGCTTGTTTAGAGGCCCCCAATTCTGATTCACAAGAATTTTGCAACGAAGTATCGGATTATTTCATTAATAAAATTGAAAAAATCCGTGAAAGTATTCAGCAAAATGGAACCGTCACCAACTCCCCCCCAAATCACAAACCTAATACCCACATAAATCCGTCGCAACCACCAAAATTCACTCTAAAACCCATTTCCATCGATGACACTAAAAACATCATCGGGACTCTGCGTAATAGCACAGCACCCAATGATATCATCCCCACTAAACTGCTGAAAGAAAGTGCCGATATACTGGCACCAGCTATCACGCAGCTCATTAACCAATCATTCAAGGAGGGCATGGTGCCCACCTTGCTAAAACAAGGTACAATAAAACCAATTTTAAAAAAAATAACCTCGACCCCAAAGACCCAAACAACCGGAGGCCCATAACAGCTCTAAATGTCTTCTCCAAGGTAATGGAGAAAGTAGTTGTACAACAGCTGCAACTGCATTTAGACACCCATAAATTACTCGATCCGTTTCAATCAGGCTTCCGTCCGGGTCACGGAACAGAAACGGCGCTGCTTAAAATATGGGATGACGCTCTAGAGGCCGCAGACGAAGGAGAATCTTGTCTCCTGATACTGCTGGACCTAAGCGCGGCTTTTGACACTGTAGACCACAGACTACTACTGGCTAGGCTAGCTGAAGTAGCCAGAGTCGCTGAATGTGTTTTACCCTGGTTCTCCTCCTTCTTGGAAAACCGATCACAAATAGTGAAACTGGGGTCTTTCACTTCTGAAAAACGTACGGTGTCATGCGGAGTCCCTCAGGGATCTCCCTTATCGCCCGTATTGTTTAATATCTATCTTCGCCCTCTCTTTGAAATCATCAGTAACCAGAAGTTACTTTACCACTCCTATGCAGACGACACACAACTGTATTTCCGCATCTGCAACAAAAAGGATCATTCTCTTGGACTAGAGAAATGCCTCACTCTAATAGATAACTGGATGACAAACAGTTATCTTAAACTCAATGGTTCGAAAACAGAACTTCTCCTGTTTCACGCTAACCGGAAAAATCACCCCGCGTCAACATGGACTCCCCCACCCATTCTGGGTAAAACTATCACCCCTAGCACCAAAGTCAAAAGTCTCGGAGTCATTTTCGATACCTACATGACAATGGATGCACAAATAGGGTCAGTAGTCAGCGGATCCCACCATCTGCTGCGCCTACTACGCAGACTCACGCCCTTTATCCCGAAAGAGGACATTGCAGTCGTGGTGGGAACAATCATTAATTCCAGACTCGACTACGCAAATGCCCTCTATCTAGGACTCCCCAAATACCAAATCACTCATCTGCAAGTCGTTCAAAATACAGCCGCTCGACTAGTGACTGGGAAAAAAACATGGGAATCAATCTCACCTGCACTGAGATCCCTTCATTGGTTGCCGGTAAAAGACAGAATCACTTTCAAGGCACTCTGCCTAATACATAAGTGTATTCAAGGCAACGCCCCCAATATCTATGCGAAAAAATAAAAGCCCATAATCCCAATCGCATTCTGCGATCCACCAATCAAAACCTCCTCCAGATACCCAAGGCCAGATACAAGTCCAAAGGAGATCGAAGATTTGCAGTCCAGGGACCTCGCCTGTGGAATGCACTACCAACCACCATCCGACTGGAGTCGGACCACTTGGCCTTCAGGAGAAAGATTAAAACCCATCTCTTCTGAGGTCAAGGGGTTCCTTACCCATGAAATGGATACAGCGCCCAGAGGCGATTCAGTTCGCATATGTTGCGCTTTACAAGTCTCTCTCTCTCTCTCTCTCTCTCTCTCTCTCTCTCTCTCTCTCTTCCAAAAGCGCATTTGTGAGTTCAGGCACTGATGTGGACTAGAAGGCCTGGCTTGCAGTCTCCACTCAAATTCAACCCAAAGATGTTCTTTGGGGTTGAGGTCAGGACTCAGTGCAGGCCAGTCAAGTTCCTCTACCCCAAACTCGCTTATCCATGTCTTTATGGACCTTCCTTTGTGCACTGGTGCACAGTCATGTTGGAACAGGAAGGGGCCATCCCAAACTGTTCCCACAAAGTTGGAAGCATGAAATTGTCCAAAATGTCTTGGTATGCTGACGCCTTAAGAGTTCTCTTCACTGGAACTAAGGGGCGAAGCCCAACCTCTGAAAAACAACCCCACACCATAATTTCCCCTCCACCAAATGATTTGGACCAGTGCACAAAGCAAGGTCCATAAAGACATGGATAAATGAGTTTGGGGTGGAGGAATTTCACTGGCCTAACCCCTACCCAATAGCACACCTTTGGAATAAATTAGAGCGGAAACTGCGATCCAAGCCTTCTCACCCAACATGAGTGCCTGACCTCACAAATACGCTTCTGGAAGAATGATCAAACCTTCCCATAGACCAGTGTTTCTCAACTCAAGTCCTCAAGGCACCCCAACAGGTCATGTTTTCAGGCTCTCTATTATTTTGCACAGGTGATTTGATCAGTTTCACTGCCTTAGTAACTACCACAGCCGTTTCAGCTAAGAGAAATCCTGAAAACATGACCTGTTGGAGCGCCTTGAGGACTGGAGTTGAGAAACACTGCCCCAAACACACTCCCAAACCTTGTGGACAGCCTTCCCAGAAGAGTTGAAGCTGTTATATCTGCAAAGGGTGGGCCAACTCTATATTAAATCCTACTAACTAATAGCTGGATTCACGTAGGGCGGCGTATGTTTCAGCCAACATAGTGTATCAAATTTACGCTACGCCGACGTAAGTCAGAGAGGCAAGTGCTGTATTCACAAAGCACTTGCCTCCTAAGATACGGCGGCGTAGCGTAAATGGGCCGGCGTAAGCGCGCCTAATTCAAATTGTGAAGAGGTGGGCGTGTTTTATGTAAATAAACCATGACCCGACGTGATTGACGTTTTTAACGAACGGCACATGCGCCGTCCGTGGACATATCCCAGTGTGCATTGCTCCAAAGTACGCTGCAAGGACTTATTAGTTTCGACATGAACGTAAATTACGTCCAGCCCCATTCACGGACGACTTATGCAAACTACGTAAAATTTTCAAAATTCGACGCGGGAACGACGTCCATACTTAACATTGGCTAGGCCAGCTTTTTGTTGGACTAACTTTACGCCTGAAAACGCCTTATGTAAACAGCGTATCTTTACTGCGACGGGCAAGCTTACGTTCGTGAATAGGCGTATCTCGCTGATTTACACATTCTAGGCGTAAATCAGCGTTCACGCCCCTAGCGGCCGGCGGAACTAGACAGCTAAGATACGATGGCGCAGGCAGTCGTATCTTAGCTACATTTAAGTGTATCTCAATTTGAGAATACACTTAAATGTACAACGGCGCAGATTCAGAGTTACGACGGCGTATCTACTGATTTTTCTGAATCTAGCTATAAGACTGGGATGCCATTAAAGTTCAAGGAGATCCACAAAAGAATTACGCCGGCGTATTTATTGATACGCCGGCGTAATTTTAAATTTCCTGCATCGTATCTTTGTTTTGTATCTACAATACAAGATACGACGGCATCTGGGATCGATCTGGCAGGCATACGTCTTAGTACGTTGTCGGATCTTAGATGCAATTTTTCGGCGGCCGCTAGGTGGCGTTTCCGTCCAATTCCGCGTCGAGTATGTAAATTAGCTAGTTACGGCGATCCACGAACGTACGTCCGGCTGGCGCATTTTTTTTACGTCGTTTGCGTTCCGCTTTTTCCAGCGTATAGTTAAAGCTGCTGTTATGAGGCGTACTCAATGTTAAGTATGGCCGCCGTTCCCGCGTACAATTTTGAATTTTTTACGTTGTTCGCATAAGTCGTTCGCGAATAGGGATTTGAGTAGAATGACGTCACCGTCGTGAGCATTGGCTTGTTCCGGGTTAATTTCGAGCATGCGCACTGGGATACCCCCACGGACGGCGCATGCGCAGTTAAAAAAAAACTTTGTTTACGTCGGGTCATGACGTATTAACATAAAACACGCCCCCAATACATCCATTTGAATTCTGCGCCCTTACGCCTCCAAAGATACACTACGCCGCCGTAACTTACGGCGAAAATTCTTTGTGGATTCGAAATAAAAAAAATAAGTTGCAGCGGCGTAATGTATCTTAGATACGCTGCGCCCGGTGGAAGATTACACGCAGGTACGTGGATCTGCCCCCATGTGTGTGTAAAGACAGGTGTCCCAAAACTTTTGGTAATATAGTGTATGTTATGTGTGTCGGCGTCTTGGCAGGGAAAACTTAAATAAATCAAATAAAAAAGATCTAGTGCCTTCTCCATCAGTAATTAAAATTGCTACTTAAAAAAAAATGCAATAGTTATTAGGCAATAAAAAACAAATGAGTTTCTTCAAAGATATAACATATGTGTGTATACTGTATGAGAGGTTGTAAGGTAGTGTATCTCTATTTGTACAAACATGCAAACATACACACACACAAAAACAGTGCCAGATACCCTTTAGGAACATTTGATGTGCATTTTGCAGTGGACTACGTTATACAGAAATGGCTTGCAAAGAAGAGTATATTTTCATCATAAATAACATAACTTATTCCAGCAAACAATTAAAGAATCAAAGATCTTTGGAACAAGTCTTCCTCATCTTACGAGAGTTTTGCCAGAAAAAGAAGTCAGGAAAACATCTGTTCTATCCATTTACGTATCAAGCCAAAATGCCCTCTACAAAGCAATATTCGTTGATTCACTGTCAGACTTGAGCCAATGAACTATCCAAAAATGTTTATGTGAAAATCTGAGCACACATTGCCAAGTTAGTATAAATCTGAGAAAGTTAGGGCTGCCAAGATGGGCAGTTGTCTCACAGAGAACAATAAAAGCTGGGACATCTGCCCATCCTTAAATGTATGGTGGAACAGCCAGAACTACCCTGATCTATTGTATGGTTGGGCAGATAAGTGGATGTGGCATATATGGAGAATGCAGCAGTGCTATGTAAAAAGTGTGCTATCCCAGAATGATAAGTCATAAACCATATCTTCAACTTCAACTTCTTTTTTTGCACACTATTCACGCTTCAATTCATTGCTGAAAAAATGTTCTGAAGACAAAAGGCGAGGTGGAGCTATGCAAAGGTCCTGTGGGGGAGCTTCACTCCAGATGCCTCCCTGTGAGATCCTCAGATGCGAAAGAAAAATCCTGGGTGCCTGCCTGGGGTCCGCAAACCCCATCCATGCAAGTAAGAGTCCCTAATTGTACAAACATGGGAATAAAAGACATGCTACAAACACTTAAACCTGTAGGGCAGGGGTGTCAAACTCAAAATCATCGGAGGCCGCATTAGCAGTATGGTTTCCCTCAAAGGGCCGGATATATCTGTAAGACTGTGAATCCACTCTACGGGTGTGCTATGTACAGAGTGTCAGTTTCAGGAGCGTTCAGGGTACAGGGGGTGCTGTTATGTACAGGGTACAGGGGGTGCACTATGTACAGGGTTCAGGGGGTGTGCTACGTACACAGTGCAGGGTACAGGGGGTGCGCTATGTACAGAGGGTGCGCTATGTACAGAGTGCAGGGTACAGGGGTGCGCTACGTACAGAGTGCAGGGGTGCGCTACGTACAGAGTGCAGGGTACAGGGGTGCGCTACGTACAGAGTGCAGGGTACAGGGGTGCGCTACATACAGAGTGCAGGGTACAGGGGTGTGCTACGTACAGAGTGCAGGGTACAGGGGTGCGCTACGAACAGGTGTTAACCGGAGGCCACTTAGCAAGGCCCGTCGGGCCGGATTCGGCCTGCGGGCCTTGTGTTTGACACCTATGCTGTAGGGGATAGACACTTGCCTATGGGGGGGGGTCCCTCCTTGGTAAGGATGAGCTCCGGCGTGTTCGCACAGCCAGGAAGTCGGCACCGCACTGCGCTAATCACAGGGAGACATTTCCCGATCTCTGCAGCTGAACATTGGGGCAATGTCTCCCTGCCTGTGATTAGCGCAGCGCGGTGCCGACTTCCTGGCAGGCTCTGCACGTGGACTGTGCGAACACGCGAAGCTCATGCTTACTCCTTGGGTCTGGTCCTAACAAACACTGAAAATGAAAACAAGGACGGTATTGACAATTTTGGAAAATGTGAAACATTACTGAGCGACCCTGTGAATAAGATGTTGGTTGCTAAGGGTAACCGCAAAAGGGTTGGTGAACCTAAAAGACCTACTATGATGGTTAAAACGGGTACTAGTGAGGGCAGGGCCATCTTTAATGTCTATTGGACCCTGGGCAAAAATATTATTGAGCCCCCCTTATGCAACTTTGCTCTCCATCTGCTCTGAGACATACAATAATTATCAGCTAAACTTAAAATCAGTTTACTGTATCATATCAGACAGTGATTGCGATTGGTTGCCAGAGGTTACAGAATATCATTAGTGTGACGGTATTAGAATGATATCCCCGTCAAAGTCTTCCCTTCTCCCCATAAAGAAAATCACCCCAATTACCAAATCAACAGCCTGTTAGCCGATCGGTGAGTCACACCTGAAATCACCTGTTACACTTAACACACAGCAATATTACTTAGCAGGGAGAATTTAAACTGAAGCATCCTTCACAATGGCCCCCCTTTTTCTCCCTGCTCCGGCAACCCGGTTGGACCTTCCCTGGTCCAGTAGGGTTGACGGGTTCAGAGCTTTTAGTCCGAGGTTAATTCCGTTTGGCGTGACCGACCTCCCTTGGCAACTGCTTCCGACTCAGGTATGTCACCGGGTCGTCAGATCACACGCCGGTCAGTCCCCAAGTCTTTGTGCGATCTGCAGAGTCACCAGAAGTCAGTGTGAAGACAGCGAATGGGTCTGTGCGCCGCCGTCTAGGTGTCCCGCTATGGGAGGGGGCAGGTTATGGCTCTGAAGTGACAATCACAGGAGATTCAAAAAAAAGAAAAAGTTATATTTGTTGAAATGCTGTAGCACTGGTGCTCAGAGTTCGGGGGGGGGGGGGGGATCAGTGCCCCATAGGGTCAGCCACCCTCTGCTCCCTCCGCAGCCGCCGGTTCTCCTCTTTTAGCTTCTCCAGCTCCATCTCCAGTTCATGGAGCCTGGGGGGGTCAGCCTGCTGTGACCTCAGGTGGTTGTTCTCCTCCTCCATGCGGCTTATGCACTCCTCCAGCTCCATGTACTCACGGATCAGCTCCTGCTTGCTCATGTCCTGCAGGCTCTCCACGTGGTCCTTCATCATCAGGAACTGGGTGGTGGTGTAAGGGGCCACCGGTGGGCCCTTGGCGAACATCTCGGCCCGCATCTGGGACGCCCGCTGCGACTTCCTCTCCTCCAGTCGCTTCTTCTCCTCCCAGGTCAGCTTGTTATACGGCTTCCAGGACCTCTTCTTCTTGGATGGTGGCCGGCGGTGCCTCTTTCTGCCCAGCTCCCTCCAGGGCCCCTCCGGCTCATGGCTGTCGCCCATAACCAGCTGACAATGGTGTTCCCTGTTGTCCGTAATAACAGATTGTACCATGAGGGCTTCGTAAGGGGTGCCCAATGGTTCTTCCCGACCCAGCTCCTGGGGATCCCAAGCCGAGTCTACACAATGGGCTGCTGCTGGTGGGCGGTACCCAGGTTAAGACCAATTTGACCTGGTGTTGTCATTCAGGGGGCAATTCTGCTTGAAGTGACCCAGCTGTTTGCATCGGAAGCAGCGTTGTTCGTTGTCCTCCTGGCGTGGATAGCGAGGGCTAGATGTCATCGGTCTGTTAGGAGGTTGTACTCGTGGTGTGACCTAGTTTGTCTTGCGAGTATCCGCATATTAATCCGCCAACTTCGCGGCCTCTGGTAGAGTCATGGGCCTGCGATCTCTCACCCAGTCTTTGACGTCCGTCTGGATGTGATTGTAAAATTGCTCCAGGAGCATTAGTTGTAAAATGTCTTCTGCGGTGGTGGCCTGGCTGCTGTTAACCCAGTTAGAGGCCGACAGGGATAACTGGCATGCCCATTCCGCGTAAGAGTCTTTCGTGGTTTTGCGTGAGTCCCTGAACTTCTGTCGGTGGGACTCTGGGGTTACTGCATAACGAGCCAGGAGCACTTCTTTAACCCGGGCGTAGCTATGGATATCCTGATCTGGCACGGTCCGGAAAGCATCAGAAGCTTTGCCTGACAGTTTGCCTGACAATATTGCAACCCACTCTCCTCTAGCTATTCGGTGCAGGTTACATTGTCGCTCAAAATCTGCCAGGTAGTTATCAATCTCACAGTCTTTTTCATCAAAAGCTTTAAAAGCGCTAAACGGAATCTTCCTTGCGTCTGCTGTGCTGTACTCACTGTTTGGAGAATGTGCAGCTGCTTGTTGGACTGCTGCCAGTTTTAACTGTAGTTCTGCGTCTCTTATTTGTTTATCCTTCTGTAGTTCTGCGTCTCTTATTTGTTTAGCCTCCTCCGCTAACAGGTCCATCACTTTCAGCACCACATCCGCCATTGGGTTCGGACCGAACCATGCTAGCTTCTCTCTCATTAGCTTGTTGGCTGGCGATTTCTCTTCCTGAATAACTGGTTTCTCCATCTCTTGTACTGCTGGCGTTGCTGCAACCAAGTTCTCCTGGTCTAGCTCCATTAATTCTGCTATGATGACCCACTTGGTTTTGTTGCTAGCAATCCTTCCACGACTTCCAATAGTTCTTCCAGTGTCTGCTTGGAATCCGGGTGTAAAGGAGAGTAGAAGGGAAAATCCCGCTGCTGCCAACCAATTGTGACGGTATTAGAATGATATCCCCGTCAAAGTCTTCCCTTCTCCCCATAAAGAAAATCACCCCAATATTCCACGAGGAGGGATATTCCTGGAATCACCCAATAAGCCACCCATGAGCCCAAGCTTACTGCTGGAACAAGACAGACTTTAATGGTATAACACACAGCTTATATGTAATTTCCAAAACTGTTACAATGACAAATCTCCGCCCCCTCACACTGGGGCTTCCATACAGATCATAGGCAGACATTTCGGAGCCGACCCTGAAAACACATTTTCTTTAGATAATGACATCAGTGAAGGTAATTACTAGTTGTACGGAATACATTATCTAGACAGCTTGGCTCCTCAGATAGAAGAGATAATTACCACAATGAAGCAATCAGAATAATTAACATGAGCCCCTTCTAATCACAGTAAACAGTAACCACAGGGCTTCTTCACACACACAATAGACTATTTACCCTTTGAAATAGGACTGGCTGAGGAAGGGTCATTACCATATCAACAGCCTGTTAGCCGAGGGGTGAGTCACACCTGAAATCACCTGTTACACTTAACACACAGCAATATTACTTAGCAGGGAGAATTTAAACTGAAGCATCCTTCACAATTAGCACTTACTGACTGGTTGCTAGAGGTTGCAGCACATATTTCGGCTCACTGATTAGTTGCTAGAGGTTACAGCACATTATTTCTTCTTGTTGATTGGTTGCTAGAGATTACTGTACAGTAATACTGCTCACTGATTGGTTGCTAGAGGCTACAGCACATCATCTCTTCACTGCAGAGGGGCATGATATACATTCGAATGTCGCCTTTATTTACATATGAATGCCAGCCTCAGCTATTTACATATGAATGCCACCACTATTTACATATGAATGCACCGCTATTTACATATAAATGCTACCGTTATTTACATATCAACACAGGGTCTGCAGGTGAGTCATTTGTACACAACAATAAGGCAGAGCTGGGCAGCATTAGTAGCAGCACTTCACACTGAGATATCAGGACACAGCACAGGACTAAAACTTCAAGGGACAAGGGAATTTAAACTGGTATAGTTGGCAAGTATGAGGCAGCTTTGGGCCCCACAACAATGACAGGGCAGAGGACAACTGCCCCTTTTGCCCTGCCCTAAAGACAGCCCTGAGTGAGGGAAAAGGTGGATCCTCATCAGGCATAGTGTCAGGAGCAGGTTCCCTACAGAACCAGGAAAGGGAGTTGAAAGTAAGCAGCAGGGAAGGCAGAGACTCTGCAGAAAATAAATGTGAGCGCAGGAATCCCAAGGATAGAGGGAGAAGGCTGTGTATACAGAACTGTAGGATCCCATTGAAATTCAGGGTAGGGAGAGTCTGGAATCATACCTGGAAAAAGAGTTGGGCCTACGCTAGGGTGACCAGACATCCCCGGTTTCAGGGGACAGTCCCCAGATTGATGACACTGTCCCCGGACCAAGTCTGTCCCTGGTTTTGTCCCCAGATTGGATTTGAACAGGAGCTAGGGAAATTTCAAAGACAGTCAGTGCAGAATAAAAAATAAATACAAATCTGAATTACAGGGGGTGGGGTGTATTTCTTTTCATTATCTGTGCCCCTTTCTGATGATCATGTGCTGGTCGGAGTGGAGGAAATATTTCTTCAGTTTCTCGTGCATGCTCGTTCTGCTCGCATGTTCTTCTGCCTTGGCTCAAGTCCCGGCCAGCCGCCTGCCTATCGCCTTGCCTTCCCTGGAGTGATCTTCCTCCGCTCCCCACCCAGTAGCAGCCAGGGCCTGGAGAGTTGACGGGCTTTGAGGCGGGCAGCGACGGGCAGAGTGTCGCTGATTGTGGCCATTATTAACAAAAATAAATATGTCCCCGGATTTCATTTAAAAAATCTGGTCACCTTAGCCTACGCAGCTAATGGCTGTCACAGAGGTGTCCCAACAACAGTGACAGGTTCATGTGCTCGAAAATATTCAATTTCTTCCAAACTGTTTTTAATTAAAGAAAGATCAAATCACGAAACTGTTTTGTGATGTGATCTTTCGTTAATTAAAAACCGTTTGGATGAAATTGAACATCCTTGGTGTGTCGGTGAATATCTACATTATCGTGCATGTTCCAGCATCCAGCTAGCGGTCACTACAGCACCCACTACTTTTAGAGCTCATTCCAGAAACGTGTGTGATGGGAATATGGTCTGGGTTCATGTGTTCCTCCCTCCGTTTCTAAACCAAAGGGGGGGGGGGGGGTATGTGACAGGATGAGACTCTGTCACTGTGAGAAAATAGGAAAATGTGACACAGGATTTGCATTTAGGGTAAATGCGACATTCCAGACTAATGTTTCTGGGCAGAGAAAGCTGTGTATTTGTCTTTCTCTGGATCCTGCAGCTCTGGATAGGAACAGTCAATCCTGTGTACGGGTTTTGCTAGACATGTGCAACCTGGCTGCATATTCAGGTGTGCAGTGCCATTATATACTCAGGTCTGGGGATAGCTCAAGGCTCCGAGTTAGAGACAGCTCCCAGTGTGGGAGATGGAAGGTCTTATCGAGGGGTCAGAGGGCTCAACCAGGAGCCACGAGACAGAAGGTCTCAAGGGAAAGAGGGCCCAGCCAGAAGACAGAGGTCTAAGTTCCAGGAGTCAGGTCAGCTCCTATAGGGGTGTCAGCAGGGCCGTCTTAATAGCATCATGGGCACCTGGCAGTGGCAGTCCGTCTATAGAGGGCACTGGAGCGCCGCCCCCTCTGGCTCCACACCGCCACTGAAATAACATACATTCATGCATTGCATGAATGAATGTTATTGTTGCCAGCTGCCGCTGGTCTATTCAGGTGGCCGGACCTTGAGCGCCAACTACCTGAATAACGGCAGCTGGTTGGCTGTGCGGAAGTGGCTATCAGAGCCAGCGGCTCTGATAGGCTTTCCGAGTACAGCCCTCATCTCCAAGGATGCTTATCCTTGGAACGTACGTGGGATGCGTTCCTTGGATAAGACTGACGGCCATCTCATCCAATCAGTTTCACCGATTCTGGTTATCGGTAACCTGATTGGCTGAAGCGTCACCAAGACGGGAGAAGACATCAAGGGACGTGGAAGGAGAAAGGTAAGTGCATTTTACAGGGCACAGCGGCGACAATGGGCACAGAGACGACAAAGGGCACAGTGGCATCAATGGGCACAGTGGCGACAAAGGGCACAGTGGCGACAAAGGGCACAGTGCCATCAATGGGCACAGTGGTGACAATTGGCACAGTGGCAACAATTGAGGGGCACAGTGGCTGCGTTTGATGGCATGGCACAGTGGTGACAATTGATGGCACAAGGGCTGTGTTTGATGGCATGGCACAGTAACTGCGTTTGATGGCATGGCACAGTGGCTGCGTTTGATGGCATGGCACAGTGACTGCGTTTGATGGCATGGCACAGTGACTGCGTTTGATGGCATTACACAGTGGTGCGAATTGATGGCATGGTGACTGCCTTTGATGGCATGGCACAGTGGTGATAATTGAGTGCACAGTGGCTGCGTTTGATGGCATGGCACAGTGGTGACAATTGATGGCACAGTGGCTGCGTTTGATGGCATGGCACAGTGGTGACAATTGATGCCACAGTGGCTGCGTTTGATGGCATGGCACAGTGACTGCATTTGATGGCATGGCACAGTGGTGACAATTGATGGCACAGTGGCTGCGTTTGATGGCATGGCACAGTGGTGACAATTGATGGCACAGTGGCTGCATTTGATGGGCACAGTGAGGCTGCAATTGCCGCCACTGGCCCCTGGGCAAAGAAATGCTCTGGGGCCCCTACAATGGAGACGGGGCAGGTAAACAGGCATCAAGTAGGTAGGAGGCAGGCAAGCAGAGCTTCCCCTTTTGGGTAGAGCTTGGCAATAACTACATGAACAATCATTCTGTAGAGCTAAGAAACAGTGGGAAAATACTACATAAAATACTACATAAAGTAACAACGCCGTTCTGTGCATATAATATAGCTGCTAGATTGATGCCTTCCCAGCACTATTGCCCCTCTACACCCTAGATATCCCTCCACCATTTTGACCCCTCTACACCCCAGATATCCCCCCAGCACTCTTACCCCTCTACACCCAAGATATCCCCCCCAGCACTCTGACCTCTCTACACACCAGATATCCCCCTAGCACTCTGACTCCTCTACACCCCAGATATCCCCCCCAGCACTCTGACCCCTCTACACCTCAGATATCCCCCCAGCACTCTGACCCCTCCACACCCTAGATATCCCAACAGCACTCTTCCCCCCCTACACCCCAGCCCTGGCCCTGCCCCTCCCTGCTAGCTGTGAAATGGGTATTGTTCTGCACAGCACAGCACGCCGCTGCCAGGCTGTCTCCCCTGTGTATTCATCACTCTCAGTGCCATCATGGGGCCCCCAATTTCGGGGTAGCGTGGGCTCATGGACCAGCTGCTTTGGGGAAAGTGTAGGGGCCCCTCATGCAGCTGGGGCCCCTGGGCAGTGCCCAGTTGTGCCCTCTCATTAAGACAGCCATGGGTGTCAGGAGAAACCCAACCCATATGCCAGAGGTGAGCTGTGCAGCAGTGCGCTGTAACTAAAGGCTAGAGAGGCAAGCATCCAGGAGAGCTGGACAAGCAAGTCAAAAAGCAGTGTGGTTCTGCAATTGAAGCTGAGTGAGCTTATGAGCTAGGTGGCTCTGCATTTTCCAGTGTGTGTATTTCTACTGAAGTTGGTTAAGATCCCCTGAGTGAGAACTCATTTGTTTGTGAATCTTTGCTTTCCTTTAAATAAAAGAGGGCTACCAAGCCCTTAGAAAGAGTTCCTGTCAGCCGTGGACACTCTAAAATAATGCAACTACCACTGAGCTAACTACCCCATGTCACTACATATACAGTATCTCACAAAAGTGAGTACACCCCTCACATTTTTGTCGAGCTGGTTCCTCCATCAGATAGGTTTCTGCCTCGACTGTGCCTTTGCGGCCAGGAGCGGGGCATGCGCAGTAGGAGGCCACGGAAATCTCCGAGCCTCAACAGCTTTTTTGGTTATCCAAAGGGGCGGATGTGAGACGTCTAGTTTATTGAGAAAACCATCCCCTAAAGACTGCTCAATATCACATCTGCCCCTTGCTGTAAAGAGCGGCGTGGATAACCAATCAAAACAGCACTGCACAATATCACATCCGCCACTTGCTGTGTAGAGCGGCGTGTACTATACAGTGTATAATCAGGCACCGGCTCGGATTGCGCCTGCGCACTCCGGAGGGAACCATATCGATAGGAGGGACCAGCTAGGCAGAACACCGGCAGCACTCATGCAGCCACAGACCATGACACTCCCACCACCATGCTTGACTGTAGGCAAGACACACTTGTCTTTGTACTCCTCACCTGGTTGCCCCCACACACGCTTAACACCATCTGAACCAAATACGTTTGTCTTGGTCTCATCAGACCACAGGACATGGTTCCAGTAGTGTCTTTAGTCTGCTTGTCTTCTGCAAACTGTTTGCGAGCGTTCTTGTGCATCATCTTTAGTAGAAGCTTCCTTCTGGGACGACAGCCATGCAGACCAATTTGATGCAGCGTGTGGCATATGATCTGAGCACTGACAGGCTGACCCCCCCCCACCCCTTCAGCCTCTGCAGCAATGCTGGCAGCACTCATACGTCTATTTCCCAAAGACAACCTCTGGATATGATGCTGAGCACGTGCACTGAACTTCTTTGATCGACCAGTGGCAACTGGTGCTCAAAATATTTTGTGGGGGGCGCAAAGAACCTGAAAAATCCTTAAAAAAAAAAAACATCAATTGCTACCTCACTGTGCCTATCAAATGTAGCCACTGTGCCCATCAAACGCAGCCACTGTGCCCATCAAATGCAGTCACTGTGCCATCAAACGCAGCCACTATGCCCATCAAATGCAGCCACTGTGCCATCAAACGTAGCCACTGTGCCATCAAACGCAGCCACAGTGCCAATCAAATGGTTTTCTCAAATGCAATCAAATGCAGCCACAGTGCCCATCAAACGCAGCCACTGTGCCATTAAAGGCAGCCACTATGCCCATCAAATGCAGCCACTATGCCCATCAAATGCAGCCACTGTGCCCATCAAATGCAGCCACTGTGCCCATCAATTGCAGCCAGTGTGCCATTCAATGCAGCCACTTTGCCCATTAAATGCAGCCACTGTGCACATCAAATGCAGCCACTGTGCCCATCAATTTCAGCCACTGTGCCATCAAACGCAACCACTGTGAGATCAAACGCAGCCACTGTGCTCATCAAACGCAGCCACTGTGCCAGTCAAACGCAGCCACTGTGCCAGTCAAACGCAGCCACTGTGCCAGTCAAACGCAGACACTGTGCCCATCAAACGCAGCCATTATACCAATCAAATGCAGCCACTGTGCCATCAAAGGCAGCCACTGTGCCCATCAAAAGCAGCCACTGTGCCCATCAAATGCAGCCACTATGCCCATCAAATGCAGCCACTGTGCCCATCAAACGCAGCCACTGTGCCCATCAAATGCAGCCACTGTGCCCAGCAATAGCAGCCACTGTGCCCAGCAATAGCAGCCACTGTGCCATCAAACGCAGCCACTGAGACATCAAACGCAGCCATGCTGTCACTGTGCCCCATCAAATGCTGCCACTGTGCCCAATAAATATAGCCACTGTGCCTCATCAAATGCTGTCGCTGTGCCCATGAAAAATGCTGCCACTGTGCCCATCAAATGCTGCCACTGTGCCCATAAAATAATGCCACTGTGCCCCATCAAATGCTGCCACTGTGACACCCCCCCCCCCGCCCGCTCGCTGTCTGCCCGGCACTTACCCTGTCTTCTTATAGCCTAGGCCATCTTTATGTGCACTGTGCACATCAAATGCAGCCACTGTGCCCATCAATTTCAGCCACTGTGCCATCAAACGCAACCACTGTGAGATCAAACGCAGCCACTGTGCTCATCAAACGCAGCCACTGTGCCAGTCAAACGCAGCCACTGTGCCCATCAAACGCAGACATTGTGCCATCAAACGCAGCCATTATACCCATCAAATGCAGCCACTGTGCCATCAAAGGCAGCCACTGTGCCCATCAAACGCAGCCACTGTGCTCATCAATTGCAGCCACTGTGCCATCAAACGCAACCACTGTGCCATCAAACGCAGTCATTGTGTTCATCAAAAGCAGCCACTGTGCCCATCAAACGCAGCCACTGTGGCATCAAACGCAGCCACTATGCCCATCAAATGCAGCCACTGTGCCCATCAAACGCAGCCACTGTGCCCATCAAACGCAGCCACTGTGCCCAGCAATAGCAGCCACTGTGCCCAGCAATAGCAGCCACTGTGCCATCAAACGCAGCCACTGAGACATCAAACGCAGCCATGCTGTCACTGTGCCCCATCAAATGCTGCCACTGTGCCCATTAAATATAGCCACTGTGCCTCATCAAATGCTGTCGCTGTGCCCATGAAAAATGATGCCACTGTGCCCATCAAATGCTGCCACTGTGCCCATAAAATAGTGCCACTGTGCCCCATCAAATGCTGCCACTGTGACACCCCCGCCCGCTCGCTGTCTGCCCGGCACTTACCCTGTCTTCTTCTTATAGCCTAGGCCATCTTTATGTAGAGCAACAATTCATTTTTTCAGATCCTCTTATAGCCTAGGCCATCTTTATGTAGAGCAACAATTCATTTTTTCAGATCCTCAGAGAGTTCTTTGCCATGAGGTGCCATGTTGAACTTCCAGTGACCAGTGTGAGAGAGTGAGAGCGATAACACCAAATTTAACACCCCCTGCTCCCCATTCACACCTGAGACCTTGTAACACTAATGAGTCACATGACACTGGGAGGGAAAAAGACTAATTGGGCCCAATTTGGACATTTTAACTTAGGGGTGTACTCACTTTTGTTGTCAGCGGTTTAGACATTAATGGCTGTGTGTTGAGTTATTTTGAGGGGACAGAAAATTTACACTGTTATACAAGCTGTACACTCACTACTTTACATTGTAACAAAGTGCCATTTATTCAGTGTTCTGACATGAAATGATATAATCCAAATTAAAAAAATGGGGGTTGTACTCACTGTTGTGAGATACTGTATATATCTCAAAGGACACAAACAATATAAATCCACTTTGTGTGCACTAGATGCCTTTAGAAACCCAGATATTACGATGTAAAAGCAGCAGTGAAATAGCCTATGTAGAGAGCAGAGCTATTTGAGAAATCCAGCAGGCCCCACACGCAACATACTGCCTGCAGAAAAATAAAGGGGGCAGAGACAAGGCCAATCACTCTGCAGAAAGAGAGAGCAACAGTGAGCGGTCTTTATTACAGTAAGCTCCTGCAAAGTTTCATGCTGGATTACTGCACAGATCTGGAAGAAATCCACAAAGCACACCAACATTCAAGAAAGAATACATGTGTCTTGGATTTTCACAATATTTTCTTATCTTGGAGTCCAGCTTTAAAGTGTTTGTTAACCCCCCCCCAAAAAAAATATATATATATATATATATATATATATATATATATATATATATATATATATATATATATATATATATATATATATATACATATATATTGTGACAGGAAGTCAGGTAAATCTGTGGGTGTCATTTCTGCCTTGTTTAGACAATACACCAATTGTTATTAGGCGTCGGCTGCAGAAGTAGCCATAAATGGTATAAGGGCGTTGGAAAACTTCAGCTGTTCAGAATGAGGCAATTAAGGCCTCTATAAGTAATCCAGAGGATTACCACTGATTTGCTGCTTCCTGAGGCTTTGTGAGTAAGGAGAGCAGTAGCTGAAAGTCTTCTGAGGAGGTGAGGTGGTGACTGATTTTTCTGTGTGATAAAAATCAAAAAGAGACTATTGTTTTTCCGCTGTATGACCAGCAGTGTCTGCCCAGCACTAGGCTGTGCCAGACTCCCTAGATAGGTTCCTGTGTGGTGAAGGTAGATGCCCCAAGTGGCCAGGGTTTATTTTATGTTTGATTTTGTTTATGCTGTTTGGATGCTTGCACTTGTATAAGAATAATAAGAATAAACCAAAATCTTTGTTTTCAACCGTCTTCGACTGCCTGTCTGTATAAATTCAGTGTGTAGTCAACCCATCCAGGGGGTCACACACCCCACTACCGAGCTAACCCCTTACAATATAGATATATAGATATATATATACCACTTTCTGTATGTCCTCTCTAAACATACCACGATAACCAGAGCAGCTCTGCCCTGATTGACGTGGTCAAAGTGCCTCCCTCTGTGATAGGCTGCCTGCTCTCTGCTCTTTTCTCTCCCCCCTCACCCCTTTCTTCCTCCCTGTCAGCTCCCTCTCTGTCTCTGGCCCAGCACCATCCCCTCGCCGCTATTATTTTAATATTAAAATCTTAAATTTGTCACTGCCGGCTGGCATAGCACAATGTGTGAGTTGTGATTAAAAACGAGCAGTGTAAATACTGAATATCAGCTGTATTCAGGTCGGTCACGTGACTCGCGGCCGCTTTCCAGCTCTGATGGGTGGCTTCTGCAGAGGAGACGAGTAGCCACTTGATCTCCCCGGCTGACGTTAGAGGGAGATCACAGCCCCACCCTCAGAATACATCTATCAGAGTTGGAAAGTGGCCGCGAGTCACGTGACCAGCCTGAAGGCAGCTGATATTCAGTATTTACACTGCTCGTTTTTAAATACAACTTGCGCATTGTGCTATGCCAGCCTCTAATAGCGGGGCTGGCATAGACTTATAACAATGCATTAACAACAACTTTAAGTTATTTTCAGTCACTTTCATGTATTCTAACAGCTTACTGTGAGCTTTTAATGAGTATAAGTAGTCACACTCAGCCAATCAATATTTCTTAGAATATTTACTACACAGCTAATGTTTGTTACAGTTGAACAAATCTCTAAAACAAATGGCTGAAAATAAATGCTTGCAAAGTAGAAAGTCATTCTCTAGTTACTGATCTCTTGGCCAGTTTTGATACTGTTATCAGGGTGGAGAAATCTCTGCTAACAGCCCTGTGCAGTAATAACATCCCAGATGTCCTTCTCACAGCTGTTCTTGGGAGAAACTACAGTCTGGGATCAGTTCCTTTTAGCAGGATCTGTCATGGATCTGCCACTTAAGGGTTAATGGTGCAGACTGATTTCAGTGATTGACAGCAGGCTGCCCTATTTAAACACCTCAGCAGCACAGTGTCTTCGCTGCCTGATCTGCAGTTCTGACTTTGGATCCCTACCTGAGACCTGTTGTTCTCCTACCTGCCTGAAATCCTGATTGATCTCTGAACCCGGCTTGTCTGACTACTCTACCTCTCCAATCCCGACCCGGCTCCGTCCGACCATCCACCTGCTGGACCTCTCCGTTGCCAGATCCACCTGCTTGT
Organism: Rana temporaria; assembly: GCF_905171775.1. NCBI lineage: Eukaryota > Metazoa > Chordata > Amphibia > Anura > Ranidae > Rana > Rana temporaria. Next base: position 355,748,337 of record NC_053492.1, read on the forward strand.
ATCACCGACTACCCTTCTGCCATCTCCTTCCTGCCTAACCATTGTGACCCGGCTTGTCTGTTCCTGCTAACCAATATATCTGAACTGTCTCCTGTTGTGCCGCTGTAGTCGCAGCTTCCGTGCGGGTCGCTGACCCATCCTCCGCTCCTGCGTTCAGCATCGTCTATCAAGAGGGTTCCGTCCGTCTGCGACTTCTCTTCACCACCTCGGCACTCCTATCCCTCTGTGCTCCGAGTCCGCTGTTCTCATATTCAGTGGCTCGCGAACCAGAGCCGTAAGAGGGGCTACCCTGCATCAGACTCTGGTAACCAGGTACGTAACAGGATCTATGTGGATGTAATTGTGCGATCATTGTCCTCTTCAGCTTAAGTTCTTTAGGGTAAATAAGTTTAATGCTTGTAGTTTTCCCTTATAACTGAGGTCCCCCAGCCTCCCTATTAGCTTTATTTCCCTTCTCTGGACTTGCTCCAGTTCCAGTACATCCTACCTGAGGATTGGTGACCAGAAGTGGACAGCATAAAGATGTCCCAGAGTGTTGTAAAATGGTTGAATTATAGTTTTATTTATTGAGTAGATACCCTTTTTAATGCATGCTAATGTTCTGCTAATTTGCTTGTTACACCATGGCATTGTATGTCATTGCTGAATCTGTGATCCTCTAGGACCCCTAAATCTTTTTCCATCATGGATTCTCCCAAAAGTCCCCCCTTCCAGCGAGTAACTTGCATACATATTATTAGACCCCACGTGCATTACTTTACATTTCTCATCAATAAACCTCATTTGTCATATTGCCCATCCCCTTGTTTTATTGAAGTCTTTGTGTAAAGTTTCTATATCCTGATGTGAAGGCTTTGCCTTGCTTAGCTTTGTATCATAAGCAAACACTGAGATTGGGCTATTTATACCAAGCTCTATATCATTTATAAACATATTAAAAATAATTGGTCCCAGGACAAAGCCTTGAGGTACCCCACTTACCACTCCAGACCATTCTGAGTTCATTTTATTTATCACCGATTTTTGGACGCCAGGTATATACGTATATTATCATCCATGCCAACAGACCTCAGTTTGTAAATTAAGTATTTATGGTGAACTTTATTAAAGTTTTTCCAAAATCCAGATACACCACATCGTCAGACTATCTGTTAGCTGAATGACAGCTCACTTTCTTATAGAATGTTAACAGACTGGTCTGGCAAGAACGATTGTGCATGGATCTATGCTGATTATTACAAATTATATTGTTTTCAAAAAGCAAATTATTGGATATAGTCCTGTATCATTCCTTCCAATAGCTTACATACTATTAATGTAAGGCTGACTGGTGTTTAGATTTCAGTTATATATGTTGGCCCTTTTTAAATAAAATAAAAAAAATTAGGAATAACAGTCTGGCTATAACCTGGCTAAGTTCTTTGAGAACTCTTGGGTGTAAGCAATCTGGTGATTTATTTGCGTTAAGTTTTTCAAGTCTTTTTTTATCATCCACCCACATCCACTAAGTAATGGCCCTGTAATCTATTTTTTATTAAATCATCTCTGAATGAGTTTTTCTGTCTCCTAATAACATCCTCCATGAGCTACTGATGTTCTCCTTTTCCCCCTCATTTCCATTTGTTTGGAATGAGCAGTACATGTTAGTTGCTGTCAGGTTCACTGCTCTATGCTCACTATACATCCCATAGTCTATAGTTCTTCTTGGGTGCGAGTACAAGAGGGAGGCTTCATTCCTCTATACAGTGGGGCCATGGACAACGAACATAGCCACCCTTTAGCAGGAAGTCAGATCACAGCAGCAAAAAAGCAAAAAAGAAGAGATTTGGAGGAGACTGGGAGCAATAGAAGTTTACTTTTTTGATTAATGTATACATACTTGAATATATTTTTTATTTTCCTAAATCAGAGTTTAGTCTGTTGTGAAATAATATTGTTGGTTTCAGTTATGCTCCCTTTAAAATGATAGGTACAGTTAACCCATTCCCCGCTGTTCTGTCACATTCCAGCCAGTCATTCCTGCAAATCACCCTTCAAAGTTTTTAACCATTACCACAATAATAAGGAGAAAAGACACAGGCCCAGATTCACAGAACAAATACGCCGGAGTATCTACTGATACTCCGGCGTATTTTCAAATTTGCCGCGTCGTATCTTAGTTTGTGATTCACAAACAAGATACGACGGCTTTTGGCTAAGTTCCGACAGGTTTGCGGCTTCGTACGCCTTCGGGTCTTAGGCTACAATACTTCGGCCGCCGATGGGTGGAGTTTGCGTCGTTTTCCAGCGTCGGGTATGCAAATTAGCATTTACGGCGATCCATGAACCTACTCGCGTGCGTAACGTCGTTTTTTCCCGTCGCAAAGTTAAGCAATCTTTTTCATTGCTTAACTTTACACTAGCCATGTTAAAGTATGGCCGTCGTTCCCGCTTCGAATTTAAAAAAAAAAAATTTCGGCGTAAGTACGTTACGCACGTCGCCATTCGCAAACACGTCGGGGCGCCGTAATTTCGCGCAAAGCACGTCGGGAAAATTGCGAACGAAGCATGCGCAGAACGTTGGGCGTGGGAGCGCGCCTAATTTAAATGGTACACACCCCATTTGAATTAGGCGGGCTTGCGCCGGACGTCTTTACGATACACCGCCGCAAGTTTACAGGGAGGTGCTTTGTGAATCAGGCACTTACGCTGAAAACTTGCGGCGGTGTAACGTAAACACGATACGTTACGCCGCCGGAGTTCTACGAGAATCTGGCCCACAGTTATTAAATAGGACAAGAAGAGAACGCGGAGATGAGTTATAAGCATTTAAGATTAGCAAATGCAATTTAGCTGTCACTGAACATTAGGCAAAATAATGGTCAATTTTAATGAAACATGTGGCTTTGATAAGTAGAAAAGTTTGGGAAGGAAAGGCAAGTCTCCCAATGGCTTTTATCTATGAGATGCTATGCTAAATGTCAGGACTTTTTCTAGCCAGGTTAGGCCAAGAGAACTAGTGTTGTAGGGAACCCGAAGGGCAGAAGGAGTACTTATTTGCTTTGGTGGTCCAGTGAAATTTTGCCTTTAGTAAGGTCCCTATCACTCACCAGACCACAAATCACATTGACCATGCTCACTAATAGAAATTCGTTTTGAATAACTTCTGACCTTGGCAAACCTCTGAACAGACTGGCCATTATGGTACATCCCTGGTTGCTAGAATGTAAACAAAGCAGACAGGATTACGATGGATATCTCACTGGCCAAATATGGACAGTGCTGTATTTGGTGAATGATGTCACCCAGGTTCCCTGGGACTGTCATTTACATTACAGCAGTCAGGGATTTTGACATTTATCGGTGGTAGTGCTTCATAGTGTGGCAGGTTGTTGTGGCAACAGGGCAACATTATGAGGTGAGAGATCATTGTGTAGGCAGGTTGTCAAGAATGTCTACATTGCTGGATGATGTTATTGACAACGAATTTACATTAGGAGACATTGTATTGTTTGTAATGTAGCGCCTGTGTACTTTCAGTACAGGTGCTATGTCAAATTTAGAGGGGAATCAGAGAGTTATTTTGCTCTCATTCATGATGATTCGTTAAATTAGGTTTCTGCCCGGCTGGACTGTTCTGTGGTTTCATTTTGTGTTCCAAAGATACCGTTCCATCTTTGGATAGAAGGTGGCGCCAGAGGGGTCCAGGGAAAGGCGCCTTCTGCCAGCAGCAAATCAGAGGAGTTTCTCCCTCGCGGGGCATGCTGGGGGAGGGTACTTCTAGGGCGGACGCCATTTTGTGGGGTCTTCGCTTGTTCCTGGTTCTGGGTGCGGCACCCACCTTTAGGGTGTGCGCACATCACGGGCCCTGGCGAGATGGCCTACCGGGGCGCACGTGCTACGTGAAGTTCCTAATTCTAGGCTCTCAGGGCAACTAAAACTGCAAAGGGGCCCCAGTGACTTACTGGGTCCCCACATTTCATGAGGAAGATCCCAAGCGAGTTGTGCTGTTCGATGGGGAGTCAGTCTGAGGTGAGCCCGGAGGCAGGCAATCCAACAGGGCCTTGAAAATCCATCGGGGATCACGGTGACCGTACACTGACAGTTTGCTCGATGGCAACCTGTTAGTCGGTGACCATATGGAAAGCTACCTGAGGGAAATTCAGGCAGATTGTATTTACTGAGAGGATTCGCTCTATTATCTTCATTTCTGAGTAAAGGGCCTGTGGCAGAGGTTCCACTCCTAATTGCAATTTCACTAGAGCCAAGTCAAGTCAGTGGCAGAGACTTGTTCCTTCTCAGAAGTGATACTCTGGCTGCCAGGTCGGTGTGAGAGGCCTGTCTAGGTACACTTTACCCACTCCGGCTGGAGTGGCAAAGTGAGTTAAAGTCCCATTGGAGGCAGGACTGCTTCTGTTCATCTATAGGCCCGAATCTGCAAATTCTCCTTCACCAACCTATCTCTATCTACCTCAAGTTGACTGTTTGCCATGTTGGGCAAGTAAATAAAGCACAGAAAACGACACCCTGCTGTTTGGACATTCCGTTACTCCATCATCATCCCTAGACACATCACAGAGGTAACATAATCATGCCGTCCCAATCTAACCAGCGGCTCCTGAGGGGGTAGCGCTACAGTAACAATGCATTGTTTGCATTTTATTGGTTATTTTTATTAAAGACATATTTCACAGTCTGTGTGTTTATTTACATTTTACTTTTTAAAAAAAAAAAAAATTAAAATCTCACAACCCCGATCGCATTCTCCGTTCTACCAACCAAAATCTACTCCAGATACCTAAGGCCCGATACAAGTCCGACGAAGAACGAAGATTTGCTGTCCAAGGACCTAGACTGTGGAACGCTTTACCACCCAGCATCCGAACGGAAGTGAATCACCAGGCCTTCAGAAAAAAACTCAAAACCCATCTATTCTGAAGGCAAGGTATAGAAGGAAATGGATACCAAGCGCCCTGAGGCGATTCAGTTCGCATGTGCTGCGCTATATACTTTTTTCATTCATTCATACTCAAAATATATATCTACAATGTAAATGTGTATATGAATGCCTATCATTTTTGGTGCACATCAGGATTATTATTTCAGATGTCCCGGGGTGAATCCTTTTGTTTTGACTATATGTTAATAGGGATGGAAGTGTGTCACTGGGGACACCAGACCTTTTCTCTTTTTTCGTATATTATTTCAGATGGCACATTTCTATTCCACAGTCTGATTACATAAAACACAACTGGATTTGTGTTTATCTAAAAATGGTTTTATGATGTCATACAAAGGTACTTACAGAGAAAATTTTATTTTTTAGCATAGTAAATGTCCCTTTCTTCTGTTGTTTGATAAACCTAGTGGTCATTTTGTATACAATTTATAGCGGGCTCCATTAGCAAAGCAGTGCAAATAACAATGATGATCATTGTCTTGTAAGTTGTAACCCATAGCAACCAACCAGAGAATTTATTTTTATTTACAATAGAACCAGACAATTTATTGAAATAAATAAGTACAGCATTCATTCTGATTGGTATTTTAGGTTACTGAATTTGGATAATGTGTCTTTGCTTTTTTAGTTCCAATCTGTGCTCCAATGGACTTCAGTAACTATTGTTTAGAAAATAGGACACATAAAAGATGTTGTAAAACCTTTCCTTTCCCATGAAAAGTGTGGCTACAATAATGGAGATGACTTATTGTGGATATTTCAAAAGCTAGAGTTTTTCAAAACCAGTACTGAATGTTCTCCCCATGTTCAGTAGGTGTGGAGTGAACGTTTCAGAAACAAGGACTTAAAAACACAGCAGCCTTGCAGCTGCTGAGCTTGTTCCTTGGGTCATTATCGTTATTTTCAAAATCATCAGATAACATATGTCTGATGTAAGCTTCCTGACAGGAAGACAACATACTATGGGCTAAATAAAGGTCTCGTAAACTTGGCTTCTTCCTCTGCGGATTCCTGTTTTTGAATATTCAAGATCAATAATACTGATACTAAAATCACATTCAACTTTTACTTATTAAAAAAATGTAATTTTTCCAAATGTTTAAGTGTTTTCACATTGTTGTCCATGGAGAGATTAACCTCACTTCTTTTTCAACTGACAAGATGTCAGAAGTGATGGGGTATCTCCGTGATGGGCACAGAGACATCAATAAAGTATAATTATTTAGAAGAGAACATGGGTGTCTGCTCCATAGGGCAAAGGGGGGCAATTGACCCCCCCTGGAAAATCGAGAAGGTGTTGAAGAGTCTCGTGGCTGTGAGCAGTCCCGGGCTGGATGTCACACAGACACAGCGAGCAGAGTGAAGCCGCTTCCCCCTCCAGTGTTTATGTGTACACAGGGGGAGGGAACCTGCTGTGCCCATGCCGTGCTGATGGCTGATCTGAGGTACTGAATGGGATATGGGAGGGGGGGTCCGTCTGTGCTGAAGGGGGGGGTTTGTGCTGAATGGGGGTCCATCTGTGCTGAAGGGGGGGTCTGTGTCCATGCCGTGCTGATGGCTGATCTGAGGTACTGAATGGGATATGGGAGGGGGGGTCCATCTGTGCTGAAGGGTGGGTTTGTGCTGAATGGGGGTCCATCTGTGCTGAAGAGGGGGTCTGTGCTGAATGGGGGGATGTGCTGAAGGGGGGTCCATCTGTGCTAAATGGAGGGGTTTTTGCAGAATGGGGGGTTTGTGCTGAAGGGGGGTCTGTACATTCTCTAGGCTATATTTATATGGGAATGGAGTGAAGCTGAATTATTTCAAGAGCAATTTCACACTGCCAGCTGGCCGCATTATTAGTAAAGCGCCGCTTTACCATTGTTTTAGCTGCGCCATTTGGCCGCTAGCAGGGTGCTTTTAACCCCTGCTAGCGTTTGAAGAAAGGGTTAAATGCGACTGTGTATCGCCACTGCGGAAGCGCCCCCCCCCCCCTGAAAATATTTCAGCGGACGCCCATGGAAGAGAAGGCAGAAGTTAGAACATGTTAGGTTTTTATTGCTTCTTGTGTCTTGGTGACAACCACTCCCTCAAATTTGGTGTTGACGGGACAGGAAAGGAGGTTAAATCCTCCAGTGAGGAAAGATGGACAGGAGTTCTGATGCTTACCAATTCTGGTTAAAGCAAAAAAAAGATAAAAAACTGTCTGGAGTTGGGTTGCAGTAAAACAGAGAAAAAGGTTTGTTGGATGGCAGCCTGGAGATTTATTTTTGCTGTTAACATGCACAACAAAATAGTGTTCTCAGCATGTTAGTCATGCGCTGTCATCTTGCTGCTCAGTTCTTGCAGATATTCACGCTCAGCTGATGCTAAATATTCTTAAACTTGAATATTCATCTGCCAGATGTCCCTGCTTTCTGAAGATTCTTTTAGAAAAACTGTACAATCACGTGCTGCCTGAATGAGCTGTTATATGTTAGTGCCAAGCCAGCCAGACTCTTTAACAATTCAGTTGTTTGTAAATCCGGGGAAAAAAAGAGGGAAGGTCATTCTACTCAAGCCAGAGTATTCTCAGTGACTAATGCAAGGGAATAGTAAGCTGTGTCTCTCAAAAGTGTAATGTCAAAAATAGGTCAGCTGACCATTTTGGATAAGTGTTAAAGTGTTACTAAACCCAGGAATATGAAAATAGTTCATCCCCCCCCCCCCACAGTGCCCACGACTTATAAATCGTATTTTTACATTAAAATTCTGCCACTATATCAGTGGGGGCTGGTGCTCAAATTTTTTTTTGGGGGCGCAAACAAACGGAAAAAAAAAAAAACATCAATTGCAGCCTCACTGTGCCCATCAATTGCTGCCACTGTGCCCATCAAACCCAGCCACTGTGCCCATCAAATGCAGCCACTGTGCCCATCAAACGCAGCCACTGTGCAATAAAATTGTCGCTACTGTGCCATAAAATTGTCGCCACTGTGCCATGCCATCAAACGTGGCCACTGTGCCATGCCATTAAACGCAGCCACTGTGCCCATCAATTGTTGCCACTGTGCCCTGCCATCAAACGCAGCCACTGTGCTATCAATTGTCGCCACTGTGCCCATCAATTGTCGCCACTGTGCCATGCCATCAATTGTCGCCACTGTGCCATGCCATTGTTGCCACTGTGCCCATCAATTATCGCCACTGTGCCATGCCAAATGCAGTCACTGTGCCACTGTGCCTATCAATTATCGCCACTGTGTCATCAATTGTCACCACTGTGCCATGCTATTGTCGCCACTGTGCCCATCAATTGTTGCCACTGTTCCATGCCAAACGCAGCCACTGTGCCATGCCATTGTCACCACTGTGCCCATCAATTGTCACCACTGTGCCATGCCAAATGCAGCCACTGTGCAATGCCATTGTTGCCACTGTGCCCATCAATTGTCGCCACTGTTCCATGCCATTGTTGCCACTGTGCCATGCCATTGTTGCCACTGTGCCATGCCAAACGCAGCCACTGTGCCATGCCATTGTCGCCACTGTGCCCATCAATTGGTGCCAATTTGCCCCGTAAAATGCCGCCAAATTTCCCCTTAACATGCCGTCAGATTGCCCCAAAATACTGCCAGATTGCCCCCCCGCCCGGCACTTACCTTTCTCGGTCAGCCATCCTCCTCCATGATCCCTGGATGTCTTCTCCCCGCCCTCGATGTCGCTTTAGCCAATCAGGTTTTTGGTAACCAGATCCGGTGAACCTGATTGGCTGAGATGCGTGTCAGTGTTAACCAGGGAACGCACACCCTGTGCGTCCCCTGGTTAACTATTTGGAAGCCGAATACAGCCCACAGGCTGTAATCGGAAAGCCTATCAGAGCCGTTGGCTCTGATAGAAACTTCCACAGCCAACCAACTGCTGTTATTTAGATGTATTGTTTTCAGTGGCGGTGCAGGAGCGAGAGGGGGCAGCGCTCCTGCGCCCACTATGGATGCACCGCCACTGCACTATATACCTTTTAGGATGATCTGTATACCACGGTTACATGATAGACTGCACAGTTTCTCCAGTGTTGAGAGTTTAGGTAGGAGCAGTGGTGCTACATCCATAAGGGCGCACAGGTGCCACCACCTTCCTTCAGTCACCCCTAGCATGCCTTTTATGTTGCTTGTACTCGAGGTCTGCAACCACTTTAAGTTCTACCAGCAAACATGATCATTACTGGGTACTGCAGTCACGCTGAGGCACACACATGGTTAATTTCTTATAAATATTATTATTATAGAAATAAAAACTTTCTAAGTAATAGCTGTATGGGATGTGAGAAATGATTTGTTGTTAAAGTATCTTATATATAGAAAGGAACAAGAAGCACCCACGCTCCTGAAAAATATTTTATTCATGTTTCTGGGAGGCACAAATATTTTTAATGCTATATGGGGGAGTTAAGCCATTAGAGTTAAATATTTGGCCTCCCCCTATAATCTGAAGATGAAAGGGAAGCAACAATAATGTTCAACATGATGTAAATACTCCTAATGCATTAAACACAGCTCAGCATTTTTCTCTTTGTTGTGGTTTTGAATTTGAAGCTAATAAGCTTACAGATTTTTTTTTATTATTATTATTTTTTTTTTACAAATCAAAATGTAATCCTGTTTTTCCATCACTACATGGTAAGTTTAGGAAATCTGAGTCAATAATATAGAGAGAGCTTTCCCTGGCATTTTATGACATGTAGGGTTCTGTCCTGATTTCCAGGTATGCAGTGTGGAAAAAGTATTGTACAAATTGCTGGGATAAAAGGTTTGGTGAGTATATACAAAAGTATGGATAAGACTTCAGTAGACAGTTCATGCATATACAGTTAGTTTTAGGCTAGCCAGTTTAGTTCAATCATAGGCAAACAGATTGCTCCATCCATACAAATGAGTTGGATGGAGGAATTCACCTGCTGGGTCATTCTGACAGCAGCACCTGCTGTTCTATATGTTGGAAATGTTTCCAATGCGTCCCTTTGACAGATATCGATAAACTGAATGGTGACTGCCACACACATTAATCAAAATGTGCCCTGAGCAGATGACATTTTATTTAGTGTATGGCAAGATTTACAGCAGTAGTTGTTCCCCCAAAAATGAGTCAGCTGTTAAGATGCCACCCAACTATTTAAAAACTGAAACTCCAGGCTTCTTACAGCATCGGGAGGTTTTAAAACTGTTGGGTTTTTAGCTATCGATGTCCATAGAAAAAAAACAAAATTCGTTGCTAGCCCTGCTATACAAAATAAGGACAATACCCTGTGATTTGATAAATGAAAACATCCTTAAATATAGTATAAAGTCAAACAATAATAAAAAAAGGAAAGTCCCCAATCACCGTGATCTTGTGAAATCAAATGTTAAAATGACAATTTCTCCTTTATGTTTAGAAAGTGCTCTTTAATGTGCTTAGGAGAAATGCACACTCACCAGAAGGCAGCTAAGAAATCTTGTACATGAAATTTCAGATCTTCTACATGGGAATCCAAAGGAAGGGAAGCTTCCTGAGGATGAGATGCACGCAAAATGCATTGAGGCTGAGCCGCTGACATCATATACGGTCCTTCTCCCATGTCACATCCGGTCTCTTGGAACGCATGCCGCCTCTGGGACTACAAGCAGTGATGCAAAGGATAGGAGTATCCAAGCTGGTTGTGTTGATGTCCTACTGGCACCTGCTAAATGTGAGTGCAATTTAAATGTTTGTTGTTTTAATATTTTCAATAAAACCTACTACACTATGAATTTCTCTCTGTGCTTTCTTGTTTACTCATATTAAGTAAATGAGAATTTATAATAGTGACATCCATAAGCTGGCTGGCCTTTGGATTCCCATATAGAAGATCTGATATTCCATGTACTGTACAGGATTTTGCACACAAAGCTTGTTGGCTGCCTTGTCGGCCGCAACCATCTGGTGAGTGTGAATTTCACCTGAGCACGTGGAGAGCACTTTCTATACATGAAGAAGAAATTGTCACTTTATATTTCATTTCACAAGATCACTGTGATCTGAGACATTTGATTTCACAAGATCACTGTGATCTGAGACATTTGATTTCACAAGATCACTGGGATATGAAAAATTCTGTTGCCATGCTTAACGTTAATGATAAAAAAAAGTGTCCATAAAGTGAAAACAAATCATATTATTATAGATGGTCAAATTCTTGATGAATATCCAACTGAAGTGCATTAAGCAAATGCACATTGTGGTCACCCAAGAGCATATAAAATGCCTCCCTACCTGAACTCTAGACTCCAAGTTATAAGGGTCCAGGCAAATGTGGTATGTAACTTGGATAACTTGGAGTCTAGACTTCTGTTAAGGAGGCATTTTACATGTTCTCTGGTGGAGGTGCACTTGGGTGATCACAACATGCATTTGCTTCATTCACTTCAATTGGATATTTATCAAGAATTTCACCATCTATAATAATATGATTTGTTTTCACTATATGGACACATTTAGCATGGCAATGTTTCCTATTCATTGCATTTATTACAAAATGTCCTGTTGTGTTGTTGCCAGCAGCTTGCATTCATATATTGTTTTTGTCTACCTGCACAATAATTTTTCTATTTTCCTTTATTTATTATTGTTGGACTTTATATTATATTTAAGGATGGTTTGATTTATCAAATCACAGGGGTTTGTTCATTATTTGTGTAGCGCTACCCCCGCAGGAGCCGCTGATTTGTTATTGGGATCGGCATATTGAGTTACCTTAATGTAGCGTATGGGTGCAGTTGGAGAACAAAGCAGTGAGCGAAGGTCCAGACAGTGAATAAAGGTTTTCCAATGCTTTATTTCCAGGCCAAACACGGCTAACATCAACATCAAATGGGAAAAGCAGGTTGATGAAGAAAAGGGAGGAACTTGCAGTGTCAGGCCCGGATATTAATTGAGCAGTCTTTGCTCAATGGAGTACCAAATTATTATTCACCGCCACTCTAGTTGGAGTGGGTAAAGTGCCCCCGGACAGACCCCTCTCACAAGCCTGGCAGCCGAAGTGTCACTTAGGATTTGCTGGGAGGAACAGATCTCTCTCACAGACCTGGCTCTATGGCCTCTGCCACAGGCCAATTACTTTAGGTGAGCTAGATGGATAAATGGAGCAAATCCTCCCAGTATGTTTTAGCATAGGTCACCAGATGACAGCAAAACGTACCTGTCAACATTCCGGTCAATAAATCCCCGATTGGTTCGTTCAAGCCCTGTTGGACAACCTGCCTCCGGGTTCTCCTCAAGCCGACCCCCCAATCGAACAGCACCCAGCCTGGGATCCTTTCAAACTGGGGTCACTGGAGTCCCCTTTTACCTCCGGATGAGGGTTTGTGTAGACTGCAATTCTGGCCTGGCGAAAACTTGCCCAGCACATGACACCTGTCACAGATATACCCTCCCCCAGCATGCCCCGTGAGGGAGAAGCTCCTCTAATTGGCTGCTGGGGAAAGTTGCTCTGCCAGAACCCCTCTGGCGCCAACTGCTGGCCAGGGATGGCATTGCATCCCTGGAGCACAGACTGACCCAGTGGACGTTTCTGGACTGACAGAAGTCCCAATTTTAGCAAATTGTGAATGGGAGCAAAGTAACTCTCCCATTCCCCACTAACTTTAGCGTAGTGCCCATACTGAAAGTAAGGGGACGCTACATTTGTATAGAAGGGCTAGCGCCTACTTTTGTTTTTTTCTATATTGTAAGTGTTTACACTTAAAGCGGCAGCTGCTCTCACTTATATTTCATTCACGTATTTATTTATTTTTTAAAGGATGGCGCCCTCTTAGGCCTCGTACACACGATGGGACAGTCCGATGAAAACGGTCCGCCGGACCGTTTTCATCGGACATGTCCGCTCGGAGATTTTGGTCTGATGGTTGTACACACCATCAAACCAAAATCCCCGCGGACAGAGAACGCGGTGACGTAGACGACACCAACGTTCTCTATCGCGCAAGTTCAATGCTTCCACGCATGCGTCGAATCAATTCGACGCATGCGCGGGATTTCGATCCGCTGGTTAGACGTACTAACCAGCGGACATGTCCGACGGACAGCTTTCCAGCGGACATGTTTCTTAGCATGCTAAGAAACATTTGTCTGCTGGAAACCTGTCCGCTAGGCCGGAAAATTGTCCGGTCGGCCCTACACACGACCGAACATGTCCGCGGAAACTGGTCCGGCGGACCAGTTTCAGCGGACATGTTCGGTCGTGTGTACGAGGCCTCATTGTTATTAGCCATCTATCATCAAATTGGGGAGATTTAACATCACTTTCTGTTTGCTATCAGAAAAGAAGATGAAGTAAGTCTCCCTAATGGGCATGCAGACCACAAAAAAACAATGAGAGAACGTCTAATTTCTCCCCAGTATAAAAAAGATTTAGTTGAAGTTTGACGTTAAAGATGAAATTTGCTGGAGATGGATTGCCCAAAAAATTCAAGTGTAGGATCTTTACCCCCCAATCTTTCTACCCAGGACCAAAATACCATGCCTTGCTTAGCATGTTTCCTGTGTGATGTAGTCATCTTAGTAGAGAAGCAAGGCTTTTCTTTCCCACATTGAACCCACCTCCCTGATGATTGATGATCTAATAGATTGATAAATGGCAACCTGAAGAGATTTGGAGGTGTCAAAGATCCACAGAAAACAGCAGCACAGATAAGGTGACAGGGGAAGGAGTCAAAAAGTAGCAAGATAGTTATAAAAAGGCGATCTTTGTACTACAAGTCTTCTTTAAACAGGCCTTCAAAACAGCAGTGAACAATAGCAACACCACCAGCTGCCATTACAGTGCCCAGGAAGACACCCCAAGAGGTTGAGTTACTAAAGGTAAATTGGCTGTTCATGTTGCAGGGGAAATTTTCCCCAGAGATAGTGAAGGTGGTGAAATTTCTAAAAACACCCAATCACCTGCAAGAATAATAAAAAAAAAGTCAGAGCACTGCAAAGCAACTAGCATTTTTGCCTTTAGTAAATCAAACCCAAGGTCTCTAAGGAAGTCCTGTGAGGCAGATCATTTGCAGCTATGAGTCTACAAGAACTGAGTGCCCAGGCATAGTCACATGTCAAAAAGTGCCCCAACTTCGCATAGGCAAGGCAAGACAAATGGTACAAATGTCAATGCATTGCCTAGCCACTATTACCTTACTAGAAAATGCCCACTTTATTAAAGCCCTGTGGGTGATATAGGCATGTTAAGCTGGGCATAGTTGGTCCTAAAAATAATATTTGGTTGCAATATGTATTTATTTGTTCTTGTCACAATATAAAAAGCACATACCATTGTGTAGTTCTGTCATTAGTGTTTTCTAAACATGTGCAATAATGGGTGTGATATGGGAGTAAGTCTATGGGGCATATCCTGAATTTACCTCAGAGGCCCTGTAAACAGAAAAGAGGCAGGAAAACTATGTCACATGATGCACATCCGTATACAGAAGAATGAAAGATACTGAAATGTGTATGTTTGTGCTACAAGGAAACAGGGACTTTTCTATACAATGTGCACAGTAGAGATCATAGTAGTTGCTTTACTTTGTTTTAAATGGAACTACACCTAAGTTAAAGAATTAATTCGATCTTATCAGCCATGACACATCTGTTTTTATTCTTTCTGTAGCCATAAAAGTATCGATCAACATAACGCAAATAATTAACATTTAATTACTTTTTTATTCTGCAACAAGAGGTAAGTGTAGCCCCAGTCTGCGGCACCCCCCGGACTACAGCCACACGGATCAGGCTATTATCCCCGCCCTCACACTGCAGCCATCATTCCCCTCTCTCCAGGTTCAAGTGAAATGTTAAGTGTGTAGCACCAAAAGTAAATGAACAGCGATGAAATGTGAATACTGTGTTATAAATGGACAGCACATTGAAATAAAGTCCAACAAAATGTTAAAGTGAATTTTTTTTATATATATATATCAGTCCAATCTTGAATGGAAATCAACAATAAAAAAACAATATAGTGAAAAATATAGATTTAAATGCATAGTCCCATGATAGATTCAACAATATAAAGTTATTGTTGAATACGCAATCGTTCAGTGCAAAGATGTGCGCAAAAATTTGGTAGTGACTTGAAAAATGAGGAGGTGATCCAGTTTAGTGCTCCAGAACCGCACCCCTGTAAAATTGACAATCAAAAGCTGGCTGGGGTGGATGATTCTGGAGCACTGTACTGTATCGCCTCCTCATTTTTCAAGTCACCACCAAATTTTTTGTGCACATCTTTGCACTGAACAATTGTGTTTTTACCAATAAGTTTATATTGCTGATCCTATCATTGGACTGTGCATTTAAATCTATATTTTTCACTATATTGTTTTTTTTATTGTGGATTTTCATTCAAGATTGTACTTGTGTGTGTATATATATATACAGCCCTCAAAAAGTCCACTCGCCTGCTCGCATTTTGCAAGTGGATTTTGAGGGCTGACGAGGAAGGGCTGCCTGGGAGCCGGGGAGTGAGCACCGCCGGCAGCCTGTGTGGAATGGGAGTCCTTCTGTGTGGAATGGGAGTGAGGGGGAAGAGAGAGCGCCCAGATGTTTAGAGCGCAGCGTGGGGAACACAGCGATAACAGTCTCCTTTTTTAATTGCCGTGTTCCCCGCAGCTCACTGTCAGATCCAGCCCCGCCTCCTGGTCCCTGATAGATAGATCATCCGTCCAATCCTGGTGACGGTGATCTGTCAATCAAAGTTCCTCGGCCAGGGGGTGGTGCTGAATATGTTGTTAATTAAAACTGTTGAAAACTGTTATCACTGTTCCCCGCACTGTGCTCTGATCACCTGGGCGGCTCTCCTGTTCCTCTCCTCTCCTGCACAGGTAGGCTGCATAGTGGACACAGGCTGCATTTGGTGGACACAGGCTGCATTTGGTGGACACAGGCTGCATTTGGTGGACACGGGCTGCATTTGGTGGACACGGGCTGCATTTGGTGAACACGGGCTGCATTTGGTGAACACGGGCTGCATTTGGTAAACACAGGCTGAATTTGGTAATCACAGGCTGCATGGTGGACACAGGCTGCATGTGGTTTTTTTATTTCTTTTCTTTCACGTCTCCTCTGTGGTTTCGCATCACTTGTGGCTTATCAGTTTATTTACCTCTTTTTTTCTTATTTCATATTATTGTTTTTTTTTTTTTTTTATTATTATATTTATTTTCCTTCAGCTATATACCAAGAAAAATCACTCTTGAATAAACATTATTAATTATAACCTTCATTGCATAGAGAGAATCCCGCCCCTGAGTTGCTACTCTTCTTTCCTCTTTCTGTTCCCCCCTAGTCCTAACCCCCCCCCCCCCTCCCTTTGGTTCTGTCGGTCACTGTTTACATTTAATTTCTCTGTTTATACCTAGATCTCACATGTCTATTTCTATCATTGCCTGTACGAATTTTTCTGTCGTTTTGAAAGCTCTACATTTCTCCCAAACTGTTCTGCTTCTAGCCTCTCCTCCCATTTCTCCTTGTCCCAGATATTCCATTTCTGATATATAATCAACTCGGTGTATCCATTCTTTTATGGATGGCCTCTGTGGGTGTAGCCAATTTTTTGGGATTAAGCCCTTTGCTGCATTCAGCAACACCGGAACCAAAGTCGATCCATACTGTTTTTTTGACCTATCCATTCTGTGGAACAAACAGGTCAAGGGATTTCGTAGAATCTTTTCACCTGTAATTTCTTTTATATATTCTAGGAATTTTTTCCAGTACTCTTGTATTCTCGGGCAGTCCCACCAAACATGCATTGTGGTTCCTACTTGATTACATTCCCTCCAACACAACTCAGAGTTATTTGGATGTATTTTATTCATTCTCTCAGGGGTCACCACAATTTGTCTCAATTGTGGTGATGTCAGTAGCATAGTTGAACACTGCACCTATCATTTGTGAGTCCTCTAGGTTTTTCCCAATGTCTTGTCCCCACTTTTCTACGCATGCCAGTGTTCCCTGCATCTCTAAGTCTGTTAATATGCCATATAGCACCGCAATTCCATGTTTTAATGGTTTTCCGATGGAACATAATTGTTCTATTGAGTTTAGTGTTTTATCATCTCTTATCGGCTGTGGTAAAGTGCTCACAAAATGTTTTAATTGAAAGTATTCCCAATCACTAAAATGTTGAACCCCTTCCTGTGTTTGAAGATCGTTTCTTAACCTTATTTCCCTTGTGTAACTATATCCCCTAATCTTTTAGTACCCAAATACTTTCCCAATCGTGTCTTGTTGCCTGGTGGAAAAAAAATTGTGCCTGCTAATGGGATTAATTAGGAGTTATATTCCCATTTTCCCGCCTATATAGTGTGTCCCATATTTTAAATACATTTTTCGTTATACTGTGTGTATCCGTGCCCTTTTTTCTAAATTTAGGTGGAATCCAGACATTCTTGTTTAATTGTGTCAAACGTATTATGTCTTCCATCTGTTCCCACTTCTTTTTCGTGTTTGTGTTTGTCCATTCAGCTAACCTTGCTAAAATTACGGCCTGGTAATATCTTTTTATGTCTGGGAGCGCCAACCCCCCATTTTTTTTCTTACGACTTAGAATAGTATAGTTTACTCTGGCTTTTTTGCCCTGTCAAATATATTTCAAGATTATAGTTTTTATTATCTTGTAGAAGCTTTGTGGAATTCCTATAGGGAGCATTTGGAACTTGTAAATTATTTTTGGTAAAATCATAATTTTAAATGCGTTGATCCTACCTACCCAGGAGATCGAAGTATGTTAATGTTTTTTCCCCAGATGAATGGAAATTCTTTCTGTAAGTCTTTTTCTTCTTTTGCATCTATTCCCAGGTTCAGGATTACCGTTTTTATAGGATTAATTTTAAAATTGGAGAGTTCCCTATATTTTTTTTTTTCTGTCATTACATTAGGAAGGGAAAGTCCAGGCTCGGTCACATATAGGAGTATGTCGTCTGCGTACGCCGCAACCTTGTACTCCTCCTCTCCCACTCTCACCCCCCCTATACCCGGATTACTCCGTATCCTGGCCAGTAATGGTTCCAACGATATTACATACAGTAGGGGCGAGAGCGGGCAGCCCTGTCTGGTTCCGTTCGTCATTTCAAACACAGACGACATACTCCCGTTGACCTTTACCCTTGCCGTGGGGTAATTATATAGGTTTTCCACCCATTTCATGAACCTAGGTCCCAATCCTATAGTTCGCAAAGTTTCCATCATAAACCCCCAGTCGACTCTGTCAAAAGCTTTTTCAGCATCTATTGACATGAGTACGACTGAGGGTTTCTTCTTTCCATCCTCCTGCAATAACAGTAGAGTTCTTAGACTATTATCCCTCCCTTCTCTTCCTGTTACGAATTCCATCTGATCTGCGTTTATTAAGTCCGGCATTAATGCCTTTATCCTCGTTGCCAATATTTTTGCATAAACCTTTATGTCGGCGTTTAATAATGCTATTGGACGGTAATTGGAACAAAGAGTACCATCTTTTCCCATTTTAGGAATAATTGAAATATTGGCGAGAAGAGATTCTTTCCTTATTTCTTCCTTTTCTCCCAATCTATTGAAATAGTTGCATAGCTCTGGGACCAAGAGTTCTTTAAAAAATGTTATAGTACTTAATCGGTAACCCGTCCGGACCTGGACTCTTACCTCCAGGTGATTCTTGAATAGTTTTATGAATTTCCCCCTGCGTTATTGGGTCATTTAGGAGTTCAGCATTGTCTTGCGACAGCTTTGGTAAATTAGCTTCCTCTAAGTATTCCTTCATTTTTATTTTCCTAATTTCTTTCTGCTCCTGAGTTTCTCCCTTTCTGATGGAATACAATGCGCTATAGAAGGTCTGAAAGGCCTCTGCAATTTCAGAGGTCTTATATTTTATCTGCCCTACTTGATTTTTTATTTGATACAGTTGTTGTTAATATTAATTTTTATAACTTAATTCTGCATAAAACATTTAAGTGTCACTTCATGAGATAATTTATGAGGGAATATTTAGGGGCGAAATTAGGGGCGGGGCAGACTGGGTGGGGCAACTGGTGGTGAGTAAGCCTTGAGGCCTGGCTAGTAGCTCAGAACTTGAAATTTTGAGCCCTGTTTATATATATATATATATATATATATATATATATATATATATATATATATATATATATATATATATATATATATTTTCACTTTTTTGGACTTTATTTCAATGTGCATTTATAACACAATACACATTTCATCGCTGTTCATTTACTTTTGGGGCTACACACTTTTTCTCAAGATTCTTTATAAGTTTGGTATATTACTTATCTGTGTCAGCCGCCGCCCCACCACAGCGCAGAGATGCATCTTTTTTTCCATTATTTAAGATGGCTGTGGCTAGAAATGCTAGGGGGTGTTTTTCAAAGTGATTTTTCAACAAAATAAAGCACAAAGACGTGTATGGATGGGTGAATTTACTTTGAATATTAAAAAACGAATTAAAAAGCATTTTCAGTTTGTGGTGCTCAGATACAATTTAGTTCTGCTTTAAAGTGGGCAGACTGCAGAAAATGCATTTTCAGAAGGAGTGAACTTAATGTCTAAAACTTTAAAATAAGTAATCCAATCACTTCAAAAAATACATTAACAACACATGTAATTAACAAGCTGTGAAACAAAACAACAAAAATCTGCAAATTCAAAAGAAAAAAGTAAATTGTTCTATAAATAGATTAATTTATTCAAGGAAATTGTAAGACTCCCAAATGAGCTCATAAAAAAAAGCACTATTACTTTTGCTTCAACAAAGGCTTATAATTTGTCTTTGACCTTTAGAAGGGCATTGGGGCACAATGGTTAAATTGGTCTGTTGAGGTGATGATTCATTTATTCTTTTTGACTTTTACTAAGCACAATCTGGGAAGTGTGCTCATTGTAATAAAACATAGTGAGCTGTAATTCTGTTACGCAAATGTCACCTGGGTGACCCATGAAGAGCAGAACAATTCCTGTTGCCGCAGAGCTGAACTGTGAAGTTGCCTTGTAACAATGATGCTGTGATGGAACCCACAAGACACACTTGTTGAGTGAGATTACAACACAATGCATGAATCACCCCTTATTTGTTATGAGGAAAGTAACAATGGTCTGAGTTTTGTCCCGCTGTCCTGGAATGACATGACCACCTAAAACGCTTCTGTCATTTTGTCCCACTGCGATGACTGTGTTGATGTGCGCAAATAATTTTTCACCAAGCAGGAAACAGGATGTTATGTGTGCAGCGGAATCAATGCTAATATTTCCTGCAAAGTTCATCATCGAGTGTTTGTCACTTAATTATTTTGGTGATATTCGTTGTCAGTATATACAGTACATCACAAAAGTGAGTACACCCCTCACATTTATCTTGATCTTCTCAGATGGTAAAGCTGCCCATTCCTCTTGGCAAAAAGCCTCCAGTTCCTGTAAATTCTTCGGCTGTCCTGCATGGTCTGCACATTTGAGATCTTCTCAGAGCGGCTCAATGATATTGAGGTCAGGAGACTGAGATGGCCACTTCAGAACCTTCACTTTATTCTGCTGTATCCAATGACAGGTCCACTTGGCATTGTGTTTTGGATCATTTTCATGTTGGAATGTCCAAGTACGTCCCATGTGCAGCTTCCTGGCTGATGAATGCAAAGGTTCATCCAGTATTTTTTTATATCATAATGCATTCATCTTGCCAACAATTT
This sequence comes from Rana temporaria, assembly GCF_905171775.1. Taxonomy (NCBI): domain Eukaryota; kingdom Metazoa; phylum Chordata; class Amphibia; order Anura; family Ranidae; genus Rana; species Rana temporaria. The sequence continues at coordinate 355,768,959 of NC_053492.1, forward strand.
TGACCAAATTTCTTATGTATTTGTAGCTCACACATCCCCAAAACATCAGCGATCCACTGCCATACCTTTCATCATAGGCCTTGTTGAATCCTCTCCAAATGTAGCGTTTATGGTTGTGCCTCCTTTTTTTTAAAGATATTTTTATTGAAATTTTTTCAACAAACTGACAAACAGAAAAAAAACAATATGCAAACAAAGAAAAACACAATCACTGTACCAGATAGACTGGCTCGGGAAAGGTAGGCAATATGCTCAGACATAGGTGTCATGGACATGCAATAATGTCTGGCAGCTTACCTTCTCCTCATGTCTCCATTAGAGGCCTGACTCTCTTCTGGCTACCTTTTTATCATCTCTCCTTCCTGTATGGCCCCACCCCAGGCCATCCCAGGAAGTCTATATTAACTGTTGCACTGCAGGTCTGCTTTGCTGTTCAACTTTGTTTGTTAGCTGTTCCTGTCTGCCGTGTGATACGTTAACCTTTCTGTGTCCCTGACTACTCTTGTTTGCCTGTGACCCTGACCTTTTGGCCTGTCCCCTGGTTACCCTTGTCTGACTGTTGCCCCGACCTCGGCTTACCCATCACTATCCCTTGTGTTCTCTGTGGCTGCTTCCCCTCTCTCCCTATGGAGTGTGACCTGGGGGACCCCAGGGGTTTCAACCTGGGTTCAGCTGCAGCAAAGTCCATCCTCACCACTAGAGGCTCTGGTGAACACCTGCTGGACCTTAGACTCCGCGCCCTGGGAAATCTTGGGTTCACGTTTCCTGTCCATCTGCAGCAGTCGGCTATTAGGTTCACTACTTTGCGGTGCACTCCTGTCTCCAACGGGGTGAATCTGTCACCTGACCACAGGTGACCTGACAATAGGCAAATAAAGGAATACCAATACAAAGGATATACAGTAGGTACACCGGGAAAGGGTGCATGTAGACCAATACGGGCACAGCAAAGGAGGGAGTCTAGACATTAGAGATCCTTAGGGCACGGTCCAACACTGATCAAACAAGTGTACGTCAGTTAGTGCTGGGAGAGAGTAAGTGGGCTAACCAGCCACCTACCCGAAATTTTATGAAAGGTTTTGGTCTGTTTCCAGATTTCAAAAGTAAGCTTATATAGCGGGATGGAGTCATTGATAAGTTTCAGCCAAAGGGCTTTCAAAGAGGTCTGTGCACCCTTCCAGGACAGTATAATTTATACGGAGCAGTCTCTTGGCATGTGTGAACAAGTGTAAGTCACAAAAAATATCTAGTAGGCAGTTCTTTGGGCCTCCCAAATTATATTTGGGAGGCCCAACGGCGAGGAGACAAAGGCACCCACCCCCCCCCCAGAAGTCCCGAATTATTGGGCATGACCAAAAACAGTGTAAGAAATCAGCCTCCTGGCCACAGCCACGGAAGCAAGCGGCTGAGGACAGGAGACCCGTCCCACGCAACCTCGCCGGAGTAAGGTGGGTCTGGTGGAAAATCCTAACTTATATGATTCGGTCTCGGGACGCAATGACAGACGTTTTGTAGGTATCACTAAATTCCAACCAGTCCTCGTCCTCTAAGAAGATGTCCATAGAGGTCCATTTGTCTTGAGCCCTGCCACCATTTTTCCAATGGTGGTAGGTCAGTGGGGTCTTTCAGGGAACCAAATTGGGCCCGTATAACATGCCAAAGCTGGTAATAGTAAAATAAGTACGAGTTTGGTAGGTCAAAGTCTAAGCGTAGTTGAGAGAACGTTTTAAAGCCCTGAGCATTATATAAGTGACATAGGTATTTAACCCCCTTAGAGCACCAGTGATCGGGAAGAGAGTACAGTTCCTGCAGGTTAGGGTTGAACCACAGAGGGTTGTTAGGGGACTGCAACCAGGTATGCGTGGATACCTTCTTGACAATGTAACAGAAAGATGAAAGGGAGGTGGCCAGTAGAGAGGTTTCCCGGGGGGTCAGGGACCCGTCCCCTGTAGATGATATTATGCAGAGTCTCCAGGGAGGATGCTATAGCCCCCTCTGTGGAGGTACAGACATTTGCCAGCACTGGACACAGCCAATCATGAATGTGCACCAACTGGGATGCTAAGAAATTTGGAAATGCCAGGCCCGCCAAATCTCAATGTTTCAAGTGCCACCCTGGGGGAGCCGCCTTTCCACAGGAAAGTCGTGCATATTGTGTCTATGCGTTTAAAGATAGCTTTAGGCACCTTGCAAGGGGAGTTAGCAAGGATATAAAGTAATCTTGGTAAGTAAATCATTTTAAAGACATTGGCCCTTCACATGAGGTCCAAGGGCAAGTCCATCCACTGCTTGGTCTGCTCCTGAAGGCGGACCAATAGGGGATCTAGGTTATTGGCGATATAGGAAGATAAAGGGATTTGCACCACAACCCCAGGGTACCTAAAGGGGGACACTACTTAAAGCTTGGAGTCTGGGTGAATTAGGGGGGGCACAGCCAGGTCCAGAGGAAAAAGACTGGTTTTATCCCAATTCACCCGAAAGCCTGAATAATCACCAAAGGTGGTAATCTCCATCAGTAAAGCCTGCAGTGATCCATCTGTATAAGCCAGATACACCAATGTGTCATCTACATATAGTGAAATGCGTTCTTCTATAGTGGCAATTAGGAGACCTCTGATGGAAGGGGAGGACCAAATACGTACTGCCAGTGGCTCCACGGCCAGAGCAAACAAGAGGGGTGACAATGGGCACCCCTGTCGCGTGCCCCTAGTTATCAGAAAGGGTTCAGTGATAGAGGAGTTGACCCGCACCCGAGCCACCAGGGAAGTGTAAAGAAGTTTTACCCATGCTATCCCCCGTGCGCCAAAGCCATACATTTGTAGTACTCGAAAAAGATATGGCCATTCCACACTATCGAATGCCTTGCATGTGTTTAAGGACACAATGGCATGGGTGGGAGGACAGTCGTGTGGATACTGCAGGTTGTGGAACAGCCTGCAATTTTTCATTCTGGTGGACCTGCTGGGAATAAAGCCCCCTTGATCACTGTTAACTAGGGACGTTACAACATCTTTTAGGCGGTTAGCTAAAATGTTGGCCAAAATCTTAACGTTCATATTGATAAGAGAAATGGTAAGATTCGCATTTAAGTGGGTCCTTACGGGGTTTTAAAAGAAGCACAATCAGAGCTTCCCGCATCGTTGAAGGGAGCACCACAGACTCCAGAGCTTTGTTATATGTCCACAAAAGGAGGGGGCATAAGAGGTCTTTAAATTGTTTATACCATTCGGTCGGGAAACCATCTAGCCCAGTGGTCTTATAAGCAGGCATTTGTGAAATGGCTGCAGCAATCTCCTCCACCGAGATAGGTGCCTCCAACATATCCTGCCCCCCAGTAGATAAGGAGGGGAGAGATATGTCAGCCAGGTAGTCAGTCAGTTGGGTGTCGTCATAATCAAATTGTCTCTCCAGTAGTTTGAAATTCCCATCTTACATTCACCCTGCACAATCTTGTCCTCCAACCAGTAGGAGTTCAGGTGCCAAATAGCAGGCCCCGTACCTGGAAGGAGAAGGAGATCCACAGAGAGAGGGGCATGATCTGAAACCCCCCTGGGCAGATATGAAGCAGCAGACACAACAGGAAGGGTCTCAGCCAGGAACAAACGCCATATCTAATCGGGACATGGTGTGGAAAGAGTCCAAATTGCAGGAGAAATGGCGCACATCCGAATGTTTCCAGCGCCATACTTTTGTAAGGCCATGGACCTGGATCCAATCGAGGGAGGAGGTAAAGGGTCTGCCCCCACCCCCCAATCAGTCCAGTGTTGGATCTAAAATAGCATTAAAGTCCCCCACGTAAAGTAGGGGGCCAGGAGGTCTAGTCAGCAATTGAAGTGACAGTTTAGAGTGGAGCTCTGCCGAAAATGGGGGGGGGGGATATAAACATTCACAGGGTAAGTGTCACCTTAGAAATCTGTAAAGTAAAAATAATGAACCTCCCCTCAGGGTCAGTTTTAACCTTAAGTGTCTCAGCTGGAAGAGATTTGGCCAGTAGAATAGAAACTCCCCTGGAGTAGTTAGTGTGAGTGGCATGGTAGGAGTTGGACAACCATGGACGTTTTAAGGCACTTGTTTTAGAGCCTGTAAGGTGAGTCTCCTGGAGGCAGATAATATGAGGGTGACATTTTTTTTAAACGGACAAGACCTGAACCTACACTGTAAATTGTATATCTGCAGATCTGTATCAGGCATCGCTTAATGTTAATCAAATGCCTAACATGTATGTGCCTTTTATTTGTGACATCTCAATAAACTTGGTTTTGAAGTTAAAAAAAAACGGACAAGACCAGGGATCTCTTCTGGGGTGCATTCAGACCTCTAGTGTTCCATGGGACTATCCTTAGGGGCTTCACCATTGCAAAACATACAGTAATAAGTGCAGTAATAGTATCAGGACTCAAGTACTCACCGAGGCCGAGATGCTGAGGGCAGCTCACCTTTATGACCTAGCGCGCCCACCCCCTGGAGTTGAGACATGAGGCAAAGGCACAAGGAGGTACCGGTGTCAGCGGAGTAGCAGAACTGGATGGCGACTGTTGGAAGGTGGCAGCTGGATTTGCAGGGCAGCAGCCAAGGTAGGAGCCAGCAGTGCGGCTAACGGTGAGCGGCACCAGAGACAGGAGACTGATGAAGGCTGGTCCGGGATGCGGGTCAAGTTCAAGGGACAGGCTGAGACAAGTCCAGGGTGCAAGCCAAGGTTCAGGGGCAGGAGACCGCAGCAGATCCGAGTCACAGGCCAAAGGTCAAGGTTGGGAGAATGCAGCGAAGTCAGAGGCAAGCCAAGGTCAAGTTCCCGGGAGAGAGCTGAGTCGGGAGGTAAATCCGGGTAAATAGCACAGGGGAACAGCAACAGGAACACAGACAAGCTGATGACAAACCAGCAACCTGTCTAAAGACAGGGGCTGGTTTAAATAGGGCGGTCATGCTTCTGATTGGCCCCGAGAAGGTGCGCGCCCATGTGCGCGTTCATGCACGCGCCGGGCCGCCGCACCGCGCACGCGAATGCGCCTAAGGCGCCCAGGTATGCGCCAAAGCGCCAATCTACCGCGCATGCGTGCCACACGGGGGCCAGCAGAGCCGGGACCCTGACAAATAGGTAAGCATAGAATAACATGGAAACATACACATAAATGATCGGACAGGCCACACCTCCTGAAGCACATACAAGCACATAAATAAAAAATTGCGTAGATCTGCCAGCAAGAGAATAGGAGCCCGCATTGGAAGAAATAAAAACATTAACCATCTGTCTTAAGTAGCAACCTGAGAATACAAGACAGGGCCCCCTGTGCACTGTATTGCCTGGGGGCCTATAATGCTCTTAAGATGTCACTGCCTGTGATCGCTGTAACCATGAGTGAAAAATGTTTTTGTGTTATCATTCATATTCTCTGAAAAATGTACAAGAAATCATAAATTCTGCCAGGGTATGTAAACTTATGAGCACAACCATATGCCATAAATACAGCAAGTAGACTAATGCCCTGTACACACGATCGGATATCTGATGGAATCTAAGCCGATGGATTTTTTTCATCAGATTTCCGATGAAGCTGGCTTTCATCAGCTTTGCCTACACACCATCAGTCAAAAATCTGTTCGTGTCAGAACGCGGTTACGTAAAACACTAAGACGTGCTGAGAAAAATGAAGTTCAATGCTTCCGAGCATGCGTCGACTTGATTCTGAGCATGCGTGGATTTTTGACCGATGAATTTCCCCACAGACGATTGGTTTTTTTTTTCTGTCGGTTTTTTAACCATAAGAAAAATTTAAAACAGGTTCTATTTTTTCACCGATAAGAAAAAAACGATGGGGCCCACACACGATCGGTTCGTCCAATGAAAACGGTCCATCGGTCCGTTTTCATCAGACGAACCAATCATGTGTACATGGCATTAGGCTTTCTTTAACAAGCCCTTTTAAAACCTTTCAACTGTTACACTGCAATTTGTCTACACCTACCATTTGGCCCCTCTTCGCTACTGTTCTCCAGGGTACAGGGGAGGGGGATACCTGCATATTTTTCTGACAAAAAAAGCTCTAAGTAAATAAACTGCTTTTGCTGCATAATATATCTTTCCTTGATAAATAATGTGATATTGCAATGTGATAAAATTTGCTGTCATTGCAGGTCGATGTCATTGTGTGATATATTTTTTTGACCATTTCTGTGATGGCATGACCATGAAATAATGTTGTATGTTGTAAAATATTTTTTGGATTAATACTGTATATTATGTTAAATTTACTCAGACATATGATTCATTTTAATACCACTTGTTTTCTTTATCGTGTGCTAATTTTTTTCCCAATTCGTTAAAAAAATACATGCTAATGTTAAGACATGGAGTATTTTTCCATTAAATGGCCATTTACTGAGAGGCAATTTTTTCTCATGTATCATTATTTTATCTCACAAAAACACTCAGTTCACTATGAAATTATGCATGTTGTAATTGTCATTAAAGGAGTTCGATAATCACAACATACACTTTCATATTTTAACAACAGCATTGTAATAGTAATACAAACTATAGGTATGTTTGAAAATTCAATATATGCATACTTTAAAAAAATCTCCTTATTCATGCTGTGTGTGCTGTGTGTGCTGCCTGTCTTTTGACCATCTATTTCCACATCTTTCTTTGCAGCTTCTCCTCTGCTATTTACTCTTAATTTCAAAGGACTACATATCCCATGGTATCTTTCTGCCTGCAAGCAGTGCTTCCTGTACTGACCCCTCCTCCTCCTGAAACTCCTCCTCTCAGCACCTCTTTAGTTCAGAAGGCAGGATCTATGAAATGTGTGACACAGCAGTTCCTACTGGAACAGGGGCTTGGGGCCGCTACAGGGCATAGTGAATATGTAAACTATAAAACAAAAACACTCACGCCTATTCTGACAATAATTCCAGTGGATGTAGTGGCTGTTTAAAAATCCCAACAGGGAATTTAACCAATATAAAATTATCCCTAGGCAGCGCTTGCAATAACGTGCAATAAATCAGAAGTTTATAAATGTATAAACTATAAAGTATATATAAATGCAAGTATAAAAATACAGATACATAAAATACATAAATGTGGAAAATCCTTAAAGTGAACTAGTGCAAAAGTCTTTGTAAATGGTGCAATCTTGAGTGCTTGAGTGCCTGGTTTCCCGGGTGCCCCCTAAATTTTCCATCTCATACTGAATATTACACACCATACTCATCAGATGTCGATGACCCCTTTACTTTACAGCAAGGGAAGTCATTACGGCTTGTAGGTCATTAGGGAGACCTGTCCCAGAATTCCTGGTGGCTTCCTGGTATAGACCCTTACTCCTCCCTAGTGTGGTCCCGGTATTGCTCCGATTAAATTAAAGGACAAGCAATATGGTAGAAATAAAAATAAAAACCTCTCTTGGTGTAGTTATTAAAATAATAAAAAGCACCACAACGAAGTATCATTCAAAAATATCATCCAAACAGCCCGCTATTACAGTCAGAAAAGATGGATGCGCATATAGCCTGGCGTGCGTTCCACCCGCAGCGCCGGAAGTGACACAAGAACAATCACTTTGCGAGTTTCGTCATCAGACAGTGATGACTTTAGAAGCAGGTGTATGTGTGTGGAGATCTTCACAAAGTATATGTATAAACTGCAAAATAGTTTAGAGTAATAGAAGTAAGCTAGAAATTATTTAAATATAATGTAGAAATTAATCTATGATTTTAAATGTCACTGATCCAGGCCTAAAATATTGACAAATGTTTTAATTTAGTTTCATGTTACTTTGGTTGTTATGGGCCTTGCAGGCCATACCTAATGCCGCGTACAGACGGTCATTTTTTGTGATGAAATAAAATGACATTTTTAAAAATGTCAATTAAAATGATCGTGTGTGGGCAAAATGTCATTTTATGTCTTCTGAAAAATGACAAAAAAAAAAATCGAACATGCTCGAATTTTTTGTGTCGTTTTTCAAAATGTCATTTTTTGTGTCAATGAAAATTATAGTGTGTGGGCAAAACGACGTTTTTAAACCCGCACATGCCCAGAAGCAAGTTTTGAGACGGGAGGTAAAACTAACATTCATAATGGAGTAAGCACATTCATCACGCTGTAACAGACAAAAAAGCACGAATCATCTTTTACTAACAAGTAATGAGCTAAAAGCAGCCTCAAGGCGAAGAGAACTTCCCCTTTAGAGTGCCATCACTTTGTTCATCATTTTTCAAAATGATGGTGTGTATGCTACATCGTTTTTGAAAATGAAGTTTCAAAAATGTCGTTTTTTTTCATCACTTCAAACGTCATTTTTTTTTCATCACAAAAAATGACCGTCTGTATGGGGCATAATTCTCAAATGTTATCCTTTTGAAATGGTTTGTAATCTTCTCATGTAAACTCAATAAAAATATTGAACGGGAATTTATGATTAAAAATTTTGGCAATAGAGAGCATTTAATATGGTTATTTTAGTCACGTAAATATTATTTTCAGACCTCATTGCTTAAATTAACAATAAATATGGAAAAAAAAATCATTATAGCTTAGGAACGATCAAGCATTGTTTCTGCAAAGGGCCCCTTGTTCCCTTTGTCCATTACAGGCATATTGCATTCATCAGTTAGAGCAGTGGTCTCCAAACTGCGGCCCGAGGGCCGGATGCGGCCCTTTGCTTGCCTTTATCCGGCCCTTGGAGCCCTATCCCTCCCAATGATACGAGACACTATTCTGCCATCTGACACCAACAATGGAGCACCATTTCTCTCACTGACACCACTAATGGGGCACTATTCCTCCCTATGATACCAGCAATGGGGCACTATTCCTTCCCCTAATACCAGATGTTTACTCCCACTGATGCCAGGAACATTTTCACTCCCGCTGGCTAAAATCCGGCCCTCCAAGAGTCTGAAGGACAATAAACCGGCCCTTTGTTTAGAATGTTTGGAGACCCCTGAGTTAGAGATCAGTCAGTTTTGAGGGCAACAACAACCACGACAACAACCAATTCTGTCTTTAAGAAATACTTGTTAATGGCCACAGTGATTTTTTTTGATATTTTGGAATATTTTGGAATATTACAGTGAAACAGAACTAAAGGAAATAGAGATTGCTTGTGCACCACTTATTTCCTTTAACCACTTACCCCCCGGACCATATTGCTGCCCAAAGACCAGAGTACTTTTTGCGATTCGGGACTGCGTCGCTTTAACAGACAATTGCGCGGTCGTGCGACGTGGCTCCCAAACAAAATTGGCGTCCTTTTTTTCCCACAAATAGAGCTTTCTTTTGGTGGTATTTGATCACCTCTGCGTTTTTTTTTTTTTGCGCTATAAACAAAAATAGAACTACAATTTTGAAAAAAATGAATATTTTTTACTTTTTGCTGTAATAAATATCCCCCAAAAATATATAAAAAAACATTTTTTTCCTCAGTTTAGGCCGATACGTATTCTTCTACATATTTTTCGTAAAAAAAAACCGCAATAAGCGTTTATTGATTGGTTTGCGCAAAAGTTATAGCGTTTACAAAATAGGGGGTATTTTTATGGCATTTTTATTAATATTTTTTTTTACTAGTAATGGCGGCGATCAGCGATTTTTTTTTCGGTACTGCGACATTATGGCAGACACTTCGGACATTTTTGACACATTTTTGGGACCAGTGGCATTAGATTACTATAAAAATGCCACTGGCAGTGAAGGGGTTAACACTAGGGGGCGGGGAAGGGGTTAAGTATGCCTGGGTGTGTTCTTACTGTGGGGGGGGTGGCCTCACTAGGGGAAACACTGATCTTCTGTTCATACATTGTATGAACAGAAAATCAGCATTTCCCCTGCTGACAGGAACGAGAGCTGTGTGTTTACACACACAGCTCCCGTTCCCCGCTCTGTACCGAGCGATCGCGTGTGCCCGGCGGCGATCGCGCCCGCCGGGCACACGCACGGGAGTCGGGGGCGAGCGGGGGGCGCGCGCGCGCCTCCGGCGGCGCGCGTGCGCCCCTAGTGGCGGCTAATAGGCAGGACGTCATATAACGTGATCTCGCCTAGGAGAGCCACCTTGTGGACGTATTTTGACGGTGCGGCGACGGCAAGTGGTTAACCAAGCTTCAAGAGAAGTGGGTACCAGTGTATTTGGGGAGTTCTGTCCCTCTATGGGTATTTAGGGATCTCAAGGGAAATAACAATTGCATTTTGTCTTTATTTTAGAATTATCCAAACTTGTTTCAGGTCCCCATAGGTACTGATTCTGCAATACATTACTGTTTACTTTGACTGAAGCCATGTACACACGACCGAGAAACTCGACGGGCGAAACACATCGTTTTGCTCGTCGAGTTCCTTGTTAGGCTGTCGAGGATCTCGGCGAGCCAAATTTCCCCATTCCCGTCGAGGAAAAAGAAGACATGCTCTCTTTTTGGCTCGACGAGATCCTCGACAGTTTCCTCATCGAAAAGTGTACACACGACTGGTTTCCTCTGCAAAAAACAAAAAAAACGCAAGTTTATTGCTGGTTTTTGCCGAGAAACTCGGTCGTGTGTACGAGGCCTGAGAAGTTCAGTCATTTGAATAACCTTTTTGGCTGGGTTTTCATCTCTTGCTGAGGAAGAAATGCAGAAAAATCTGCTTTAAAACTGTTGGCAAAGTTGAACATCATAAAACAGTAGTTGTATAAGGAAGCAAAGGAAGCTTTAAAATTATTCATACAATTCTTTATAGTGCTGGAACACATTTTCAATTTTAGCAAAAGAAGGCTTTTGTTGAGCCATTTCTAAAGCCAACATGTATATATGAATAATAGCAAAATGTATTTTAGATATAAAAAAATGAAACCCATACACTTACAAAGAGTGCGTTACATTTTCCAATATGTAAAACATTTCTAAAACACATGAAATGTGAAAACCATTTCCCCTTAAATATACTGTATATATTCCACCTGGTTTAAAATGAACTCATGAGGACATACATATGGTAGCTGTGACTGCTGGCTTGTCGTCCTCATCCTGTTTTCATTATTTAACAAGTCACTGATCCTGGCAAAAGCTTGCAGGATAAGCGATTTTTTAGAATTCACTGGATACATGCTTGTTACATGTTTGTGACTCACAAGGTAGTAAAGCCAGGATCAAGATTACAGACAGTAATGCCGCGTACACACGATCATTTTTCGGTATGAAAGAAAACGTTGTTTTTCAGCATGTCCAAAAAACTTTGTTTTTTTCCAACTTCCTCATTAAAAACGACATGGCCCACACACCATCGTTTTTGAAAAATGATGAACAAAGCGCGGTGACGTACAACACGTACAACGGCACTCTAAAGGGAAAGTTCTATTCGCCTTTGGGCTGCTTTAGCTGATTCCTTGTTAGTAAAAGACGATTCGCGCTTTTTTGTATTTTTTGTCCGTAACAGCGTGATGAATGTGCTTACTCCATTATGAACGGTAGTTTTACCAGAACGAGCGCTCCCATCTCATAACTTGCTTTTGAGCATGCGTGGGTTTAAAACTTTGTTTTAGCCCACACACGATCATTTTTTACAACCCGAAAAACAACATTTTTTAAAATGACGTTAAAAAATGCAGCATGTTCGAAAAAAAATTTGGTCGTTTTTCAGAAACTGAAAAACGATGTGCAGCCCACACTTGATCATTTTAAATTACGTTTTTAAAAACAAAATTTTTTTTTAATGCCGAAAAATGATCGTGTGTACGCGGCATAAGACCTCATGCACACAGGACATTTAAAAAACACATTTCTATCCCCTCAGACTTCACATTGTCTCATTTGTAGTTCTCAGGATAAGTGTTATATAATTGTAATTGTTCTTCACCCAAAACCTGTTAAATTTGTCCTTGTGTGGTTGTGGTTTTTAGATTACTTTTAAGCATTCACAGCAACTGATTGGTTGCAGTAATAAAGCTCCTTTTAGTAAAGACCTTCAAAGCTTGTGCATGAATTTGGTGAAAGTCTTATTATTTCATTATTCCAAATAGAAAAAACCTTCAAGATCCAGACAAATAAAATCAGTAGTGTGTCTATTTCTTGCATTTTAGATATTTTAAGATGTTTTGAAGAAAAAAAACACAACATTACAAACTTGCTGCTTCTCACCTACTTACATTTTCTTACCGTAGTTCCCAACCTAGGCTATGGTAGGGGTTCCATGTTCAACATGTAAGATCGTTAATCTTCTCCACAGGTTGTGACACCAGAGTGCAAGACTAAGGCCGCATACACACGATCGGTCAAAACCGATGAAAATGGACCGAAGGACCTTTTAATCGGTCCAAACCGATCGTGTGTGGGCCCCATCGGTCAGTTAACCTTCGGTCAAAAAATGTAGAACTTGCTTTAAAATTTAACCGATGGACTGATAACCGATAGGTCAAAACCGATGGTTAGTATGCAAAAGCATCGGTTAAACACCCCCCGCATGCTTAGAATCAAGTCGACGCATGCTTGGAAGCATTGAACTTCGTTTTTTTCTGCACGTCGTTGTGTTTTACGTCACCACGTTCTGACACGATCGTTTTTTTAACTGATGGTGTGTAGGCACATCAGACCATCAGTCAGCTTCTTTGGACCGTTCTCATCGGATGGACCGATCGTGTGTACGCGGCCTAACAATGTGATTGTTATATAATACTTCATATTACAGCCACAGCACATTGTACATAAAGAAGAAATAATGGGATTGTAACGGTGCTAGAAACAATGTAGACAATATACATAAAAATACTTATTTTACAAAAAGGGTTAGTGTTAAAAAACAAATATCAGAGCAAATGTTGGTGATCATGGGTCGCTGGTTTCCCAAATTTCATACAATGGTGGTCACAGGAGAATGTCCCATCCTTCATGTTTTGCCGTTTCAGGCTTCCTCAGGGGATTTAATCTGGGACCACCCCCGAGGAAGCCTGAAACGGTGAAACATGTAGAGACATTTTCCTGTGACCACCATTGTATGAAATTTGGGAAACCAGCGACCCATGATCACCAACATTTGCTCTGATATTTGTTTTTAATACAAACCCTTGTTGTACATATATATGTGTTAATAAAATAAGTATTTTTATATATATATTGTCTATATTGCTTCTAGCACCGTTACAATACCATTGTTTCTTCTCACTCCATTTAATCATTACTGGGCTGAGGTGCGTACTTTACTAGAATCACTCGGACCCCCTTTTCTAAGCACATTGTACATGTGTAACCTGGGGGGTGGCATGGACAGAAGTGAGAAGACACAGAGAGAAAATATGTATGGTTATTGGCTAAAAAAAAACAGAAGCTGATGTACATTTTGACAGCAGGGGCAGTAAACTTAAGGAATAGATGACAGCCGAACCCATATAATTCAGAACGCAGCTGGCCTCAGTAATTTTGGGGTCTACAGCTTCTGGTAAGAGGCTTAATTTGTCACGGTGGTATAGTGACAAAATGAGATGTAAAAGTAATATAATTTTGGAGAATATTATTCATTCAATTTTCACCTTTTGATGGAATATTTGGATTTTATTATATCACTGTTATGGATTGTGGAAAGTTGTACACTTATTATATTATTGTTCACTTTTTAGGTTTATGATTTAAAAGGATAGTACTGCATATTACTGAGTAAATCAGGTCTTATTCCTTGTATTAAAGGACTGTGTGTGGTGTATCAGGATATCAGGGGTCTGTAAATCTCTCACCTGGATGGACAAAAAAACTAAGGCCCAGATCCAGAGAGAGAGTACGCCGGCGTATCTACTGATACGCCGGCCTACTTTCAAATTACCCACGTCGTATCTTTAGTTTGAATCCTCAAACCAAGATATGACGGCATCTGGGTTCGATCCGACAGGCGTACGGCTTCGTACGCCTTCGGATCGTAGATGCAATACTTCAGCGTCCGCTGGGTGGAGTTTGCGTCGTTTTCCGGGTCAGGTATGCAAATTAGCTTTTTCCAACGATCCACGAACGTACGCGCGGCCGTCGCATTCTCTTACGTCGTCTCTAGTCGGCTTTTTCCGGCGTATAGTTAAAGCTGGTATTTTGCGGCGTATAGTTAGATTTGCCATGTTAAGTATGGCCGTCGTTCCCGCGTCGAAAATTTAATTTTTTATTTTTTTTGCGTAAGTCGTCCGTGAATCGGGATGGACGTAAGTCCCGTCTAAGTTCAAAAAATGACGTTGTTGCGACGTCATTTCGCGCAATGCACGGTGGGAAATTTCGAAACGGAGCATGCGCAGTTCATTCGGCGCGGGGACGAGCTTCATTTAAATGAATCACGCCCCCTAATCGCCGATTTGAATTCCGCCGCCAGAAATACACTACGCCGCCGTAACTTACGGCGCAAAATCTTTGAGGATTTCAAAGAACGCCAGGTAAGGTACGGCGGCTTAGCGTATCTCTGATACGCTGCGCCTATCCATTTCTATGTGGATCTGGCCCTAATTCTTTGGCAGGTAAAACAGCCCATATATAGACATATCTTTATTTTATATTGTATACAGTACATAACTTATTTTTAGGGCTGTGCAAATTAACTTTAAATTAATCGATTAATCTTTAATTTTTTTGATCGATCAAAATCTTTTTGATCGATTTAAATTCTTTTGATTGGTACTCACCTCTCCGCTGGCTTCTGGGCCTTCAGGGAGTTCCTTTGGAGATCCAGTAATGTCACGAACACCGGCGGGGCTTGCCTATCCATCTGAAGGGCTCCTTTGCTGTGCTTTCATATCTGCATGCTGGCCGGACCTCACTATCTGCCACACGCAAGGGCTGTTACACTTCCCTCTATCAACCTGGGATTCTACAAGCATCCACTGGGAGTTATGATAGTTCCCTTCATGGGACATCTACATGCGGACTGATGTTAACCTCTCCTCATTTGGATTCAGCCGTGGTATCGTTGTACACATTTTTATACCAGTATCATACTTAGCTACATGTTTTTATGACTGCTTTTGGTACCGTTTGGTATTACTCGCACCATTTTTACAGTTTATGTAGCTACATCGATTTTATCTCCAGTGCAATATTTATTTGGTTACCTACTTGAAGACTATAAAAGTTTTAATGCTATTCCCATCGAGCGCTGCCTTTGTGTGTTTTTTCTATCCTGCTATCCATTTTTCCAGTGGTTGGTAGCTGTACTGGGAATCAGCCTGCAAGGAGATCAACTAAAAGTAGTTGGATCTGTATGTGCGTTATAATTAATCGAAATTAGACGATTAATCGATTTAAAAAAAAAATGATTAATCGAACACCAAAATTTTGATCAGTAACAGCCCTACTTATTTTTTATTAGCATATGTCCCCATTAAACCTTTTCTTTTATCGCATTCCACATTTGTTTTACAGATAGAAAAGGTCTTTGTCATGAGACTCTGTTTAGCACCTGTAAGATGCATCAAATCCTCTAACGGTTTGCCACTCTTATCTCCATGTTATGCTTGAATGCTTTGATTCAATTTGTTACAGATTGGTTGCCCTCAGAGACATTTCCCAGCTGCAGCATTACTAACTCATGACTAACGCTCCCATCCTTTTTTTGTCAAACTCTGACTGGCTGTAGGCTCAACAGAGTGCATATCTATTCTAAAGATTCTATTATGTTAGGCCACGGAACAACAAAGACATTCAGAGAACAAAAGGTTAAAAGAAAGCCAACTAAAAGCAGAGTCATTCAAGTAAGGAATAATCAATTGTTGCAGATACCCACTCTAGAAGCTGAATCATCATTAATGAAATATTCCAAGACAGGGCATCTGGCCTGGAATGTCAATTAAAGCCCATACATAATATTGATGCACAGGATTTCTGAAGCTTCTAGACTTGGAAACAATGCCTCATCCATATGCTTATCATCATAAAAGGAGACTCCAAAAACAAAAAGGAACAATGGTGTAATAAAGGTACATGTTTATTTGTGGTGGTCCTTCCTGCACAACTATTATTAATGTGTCAAAAGTCTGCACACTAACGTGTTATTGCACCTACTGTAGTTTGATATATGCAGGGCTTTTTTTCAGCGGGAACGCGGGGGAACGCAGTTCCGGCACCTTCTGAACTGACTGTATGTAATAGCAAGGGATGCTGGGGTGTGCTGCAGGGTATTGATGCTCACTGCTGTGGATCTATTTTTGCAGGGGGGGTCTATTGTTGCTGGTGGGGGACTTATTGTTTCTAGGGGGTCTTATGTTGCTGAGGGGGTCAGTTGTTGCTGAAAGAGATCTACTGTTGGGGGAGGGGTCTATTGTTGATGGCAGCAAGAGAGCCTATTAATGTTGGCTGTACGGAGATCTGTTGATTCTGCCGTGAGTCTATTGTTGCTGGCGGGGAAATTATGTTGTGGGTGGGCCATTGTTGTTAGGGGGATCTATTGTTGCTGGCTGCAGGGGATCTATTTTACTGCTTTTCTTGATATCATTACCAAATTCCATATAAATCACTTAGCACCACAAAATTATACTTGGTTCTATATTGTCTAAAAGGGGCGGTACTGGGAGGTAGGTAGGGGGCGGAGAAAAGGGGAGACTCGAAAAGTGAGAGTTCCTGCACCTATTGTCTGAGAAAAAAAGCCCTGGATATACAATGGCCCAGATTCAGGTAGATTTGCCCATTACTTACACATGAGCTGCTCAGCTGAATTTCTCTGCGCTGGAGCAATTTTGCCAAATTGCCACCTGATTCAGGAATCGTTTGTTCATTTAATTTGCTCCTGTTTAAGGCAAAGCTGAGGGCGCAAGGCCGCGCAAGTCAAAGTGGGTGTGCCCCTATGTAAATGAGGATTTTTCGGCTCAGCAGAGGTTTGCGCCGGGCGCGCGCATGCGCAGTTAGAGCGCTGCCGTCTGCGCATGCGTCAAACTGCGCCTAGCATACTTTCAGGGCAAATCATGCTCAGCTGCTTGCACTGAGCAAATAAATAGGAGCAGACTTGCGCAGGTTCTTTGCTGAATTTCATCCTGCTTTTTCCAACCCCCCCTGAGCAAGGAAATTCAGCCCATTTTCAAGACATGGCACCTCCCAAAGGGACCAAAAAAAGGAAGGCCAACTTTGTGGCTGCGGAGATGGACCTCCTAATTGCTGCACTCCAGCAGCATAAAGAAGTCCTATATCGTGCCCAGCGGGCAAACACCACCATTGCCCAAAGGAGGGCTATCTATGAAGCCATAGCCTTGGACATCAATGCCCTGGGTAATGAAGAGCGTACCTGGGATGACATCCAGAAGAAACTAAACTATATGAGGCGCAGGGTCCGGGATAAACTGGCTCTTATCAGGAAACATACCGGTGGCACGGGAGGTGGGCCGCGATGTATGATCCGGCTCAATCAGGAGGAGCAGCTTATAGCCCAAACGTTCGTGCAGGAGCAGGTGGGGGGACTTGAAGGGTACGACTCCACTGTTGGGAACTTGGGGACTGGTAAGTTATTTTTCTTTCATATCTGCTGTGCATCATGGGAGGGGGTACAAGTGAACATATTTGTGGGTAGAAGTGAAGATGGAACTATTATTTTTCTTTCATATCTGCTGTGCATCATGGGAGGGGGTACAAGTGAACATATTTGTGGGTAGAAGTGAAGATGGAACTATTATTTTTCTTTCATATCTGCTGTGCATCATGGGAGGGGGTACAAGTGAACATGTGAGAAGTGTGTTGCACCAGCAAAATATTTCGTTTTGGTGTCATCCACAGGTGGTGATTAGTGTTGCTCACGAATATTCGTATTGCGAATATTCGGCTCGAATATGGCATATTCGAGTATTCGCGATATATTTCGAATTTCGCAATGAATATTCGCGATTCCGAATATTCGCATTTTTTCTATTTTATTTTTAAAACAGATCACATCCTATCGACATCTAAAAGCATTGCTGGTATGATTAGAGACCCTGGGCCGAGTAGCTAAGCTGAGGCGATCCTTTTATGTTGCCGAATATAAAAAAAAAAATTGCGAATTTTCGCTAATGCGAATGCGAAAATGATTGCGAATTTTCGATAACTGTGGTAGGAGAACTCTGATTGTCTCTGATGCAAAAGGGGGGGGGGGCTTTGTGTATGTTTCTGTTATGAATATTTGTATGTGCGCATACCTTAAAAAAAGGGGAGAATACAGCAGCAACTCAAAAATGTTATACAACATAAATTAATACAAGACAGAAAATGGAGTCGCTCTACAAGAATAAAAAATATGTCTAGTGACAAGACATGTGGGCAAATTATAAAATAAGCAAGCGCAAATAACTTGTGAAATACACAGTGAAACAAATATATAAAGAAATATAGTCCCAATAATAGAAAAATAATCTTTCATAAAAATGTCTTTGATATGTGAAGTGAAAAAAAGTCCAAAGCATGCAGCATGAACGTGTTCAATCTTCAAGGTGTTTGATTGACAAACGGCTGTGACAGATGGATAGAGTAAAGAATCACCACCAATGCAAAACACTTTTTATTTTCTATTGTAAAATATCAAGAATATTCTGAGCCAATCAGAGTGCTCCTTCCGCATTTGCCGAATATTCGCAATTATTTTGTATTGTAAAATATCACGAATATTCTGAGCCAATCAGAGTGCTCCTTCCGCATTTGCCGAATATTCGCAATTATTTTGTATTGTAAAATATCAAGAATATTCTGAGCCAATCAGAGTGCTCCTTCCGCATTTGCCGAATATTCGCAATTATTTTGTATTGTAAAATATCACGAATATTCTGAGCCAATCAGAGTGCTCCTTCCGCATTTGCCGAATATTCGCAATTATTTTGTATTGTAAAATATCACAAATATTCTGAGCCAATCAGAGTGCTCCTACCGCAGTTATCGAAAATTCGCAATTATTTTCGCATTCGCAATAGCGAAAATTCGCAATCATTTAATTTCGATAAAATATCACGAATATTCGAATTTAGCGAATATATCTCGAATATTCGACTATATATTCGAGATATATCGCGAAATCGAATATGGCGTATTCTGCTCAACACTAGTGGTGATGAGGAAGATGAAACTGGGCCGTCTTCGGCTGCGGGTCGACCCAGCCCATCCATACCAGAGCCAGGGGTCCAGTCAGGCCCCATGGACATTCTGTCTATGCTGGTCCAGGAGGAGATCATACCGGGGACAAGTATGGAGGAGGAAGTGGTTTTGGAGGAGGATTCCTTTTTCCTCATCCAGGAGGACTCTGGATCCCTCCAGGAGGATACCACCATCCCTGGGCAACCCACCACCCCCCCGCCCAGCACGTCATCCCCCTCCAGGGCAAGCCCCTCCAGGGCAAGCCCCTCCATTGTGGACCCCTCCCCTTCTCCCTCTGTCCGTGGCCGAGCCTCTCCTCCCAGGAAGGCTCTGTCCAAAATGAGGCATATACCCTCCAGCCTCCGTGACGGTCTGCTGGAGGAGCAGGCCCTGCAGACCCGCCATATAGGGGCCATGGTGGGAGAGGTGCGTCGTCTGGCGGACAGCATGGCATCCACCTCCACCTCTGTGCAGCATGCCCTCACCCTGCATGCGGACCGGGACAAACATGTCTCACAGAGCCTGGGGGAAATTAGTGGCAACTCGAAGGCCATAGTCACCTGCTTGGTGGCTCTGGAGACCACACCAGCTTTATTAAGCAGGATGACAGCTGCGGTGGAGGCCAATACCGCTGCTGTGCAGGCCAACACCGCTGCAGTGCGGGAGGAGGCGAGAGTTACCCGCCGGCATCAGCGGGATACCACCACCCGCCAAATGAGGATGTTGGCCCAGACCAACACCATCCTCGCCCGCCTGGCCAACGCCATGGAGGGTATGCAGCCACCACCTGCAAGGAGTGTGGAAGTAGGGGTTGATGATCCTCCCCCCCTCAATCCCCACCCCATGCCTCCTCCGCACCACGGAGATTGAGGAGCCAGAGCCGGGGCACCCTTGGCCCAAAGAAAAAAAACAAAAAATAATCTAATTTCAAAATTTATTTTATGCACAGAATATGATTTTGTATTTTTTATTTTATATGCTCAGGATATGAGTTTATATTTTTTTTATATGCTCAGGATATGAGCTTTTATATTTATTTGTAGTCCCTACACACGGTGAGGAGTGTATACTACAGTGTGACTGGTGTGTGAATGGGGGGGGGGGTGGCACTCCTGCTGAAAAAGGGGTGTCACCCTCTGCCATGTGAAAGGTGTATGAATGGACAGCAACATAATTGGAGCCTTGACGCGGCGTTGCTGCTCCCTAATACCATGGGGTATTGTTGGGTCTAATCCAATTTGGGGTGCATGTGTCGGGTGTGTGCTAGGGACTACAGTGGTGTGCATACATGCATTATACTTGTGACAAGATCAGGGTGTGTTTAATGTGCAAAGAGACGTTCCACAAGACCATTCCGGATTGCTCTTCCCTCAGAAGATCCGGTAGTGTTTCTTGGGGGGGGGGGGGGGTTGCGTGGTTCGGGGGTAAGGTCAGTGCGTAGCTCAATGTGCATGCCCCTTCTTTGAGCAAAATTGTGGAGAATACTACATGCCCCGACGATTTGGCACACAAAGTTGGGTGAATACAATAGGGTCCCCCCTGATTTATCCAGACATCTGAATCGAGATTTAAGGATGCCAAATGTGCGCTCCACCACCGCACGGGTACGTGCATGGGCTTCGTTATATCTTTCCTCTCCTGGTGTTTGAGGGTTACGAAATGGGGTCATCATGTGAGGTCCCAGGGCATATGCAGAGTCACCTGGAAGGGAAAAGACAGGAGGATGTTAGTCGTGCATGTGCCCCCTGTGATGTGTGCATCATGGGGGGGGGGGGCAGTCATACTTGACACCCATGTCACTCACCAATCAGCCAGCTGTCTCCATACATGTTCTGGTCAAACTCGGTTGGGATGGGGCTGTGTCGGTAAATAAAACTGTCATGGCTTGACCCTGGGTGTTTGGCACGGACATGCCATATGAGGCCATGTGCATCCACAATCATCTGCACATTTATCGAATGCCAATGTTTCCTGTTGCAGTAGATATGCTCGAGGAGCCGGGGGGGGGGGGGCGTAGTGCCACATGGGTACAATCTGTTGCACCCACAGTGCGTGGAAATCTGGCTAATGCATAAAAATCACTGTTTGCATCTGCCGCAGGTCAGCCGTGGTTGGTTTGATAAATTGTGTGCCCATTCGTCTGAGTATTGCAGGGATCACTTGGTGCACACACCTGCTCATGCTGGATTGGGACATCCCCGCCACCATTCCACCTGTGCGCTGAAATGAGCCACTTGCCAAAAAATGAAGGGTTGCCACTACCTTCACCAGTGGCTGCACTGCCTGTCCCCGATGGGTCGGGCTGCTGATGTCATCCTGCAGGATTGTTACCAACTCAAGGATGACTTCAGGGCTAAAGCGAAACATGCGATACACCTCATTATCACTCATCTGAAAAAGGTTGTAGCGCCCTCTGTAAATCCTCTCCCGTGCCCTCCTACGAGTCGGCTCAGTCAATATAATATCAAGAACCATAGCTGCCCCTGGCATGTTGGTGCACAGATGTGAGGTCCCGAAAATGTGGGTGCTCTGCTTGTTCAGCTCGTCTGTCTAGGTGCTGCTGAAGTTGCGCGCTCCTTCAGATGACATTTGGCCATCTTTTGCTAACTTGCCCCTGCTTTTAGCAGGAGCAAGTTTACCCGGGGAAAAAAGCTTGCGCGCTTCCAGCGCAAGATGCGCATCACACGCGCATGTTTCTGAATCATCGGCAGTACCT
This sequence comes from Rana temporaria, assembly GCF_905171775.1. Classification (NCBI taxonomy): domain Eukaryota; kingdom Metazoa; phylum Chordata; class Amphibia; order Anura; family Ranidae; genus Rana; species Rana temporaria. The sequence continues at coordinate 355,790,689 of NC_053492.1, forward strand.
AATTTGCATATTCGCTGAGGGAATTCCATGAAGGCGCAACTTACACCCCGCGCAAAATTGCGCGAAAATTGCGCAGGAGCAGCTAGGCTGCGTGCGCGGGAAAATGGCCGCATTTCAGGCTTAACTGGTTTACAGAATCAGCCGCAAATTTGCATGGGAGCAAATCAGTACTTGCGCGGCACAAATCACACTTGCTCCCGCGCAAGTGCTTCTTGAATCTGGGCCAGTATGTATTAACACAAAGCTGGGACTTTTTATTTTTTTTGAAATTTTTTATTTATAACGGAGAGACCGGCCTTCACGGCCCACAATACAGAATCATTAATTAACAGCATGTACAGCAGGGCGAAACAATACATACATCCCAATGTAACCTAGCAGAGCCCTCTTCGGGGCCCTTCCCGGAGTTATATTTGCCCATTTTCCCCCCGTGTGTCATCTCGTTTCAACATGAAGAGGTTAGTATAGGGGGTGGAGAACTTAGACCATCGTGTGCCCCTGTGTCCATGGCATGTGGTTATAACTACGGGGGATCTGCACGACTCCGCCCTGGGGATCCGTTCCTGGTAATCCAGGCCGCATCAGCCCGGCCTCCCTTCCATTTCTTATTTATAGAGCTGAAAAGAAGCAGAGATAAGAGAAACATAATAGTACAGAGATAGGGAGAGGAAGAATATCAGGGGAGGCACAGAGGGGGGGGGGGAGGGGGGGGTGCGGCCAGTGTCTGCTGGGGTGCAGCTGCAGCTACATCATCTGTTCGCTCCCCTCGGAGGGACTGGCCCTCAGTGGAGTATTTAAAAATGTTCCAGAGCTGCCAGGTGTCTTTGTAGGTTTCCTGTCTGTCTTGGCTAGTGAGGATAAGGTCTTCTAGCCGACTAATGCTGTCTACTTTTTTAAGCCAGAGGGAGAGGGTCGGTGGGTGTTGGGATTTCCAGTTGAGTGGGATGCACGCCTTAGCCGCGTCTATCAGATGGCGTACCACCGACTTTTTGTAAATCTTGGTTGGGGTGTCTGTCGCGTGTAGCAGGAAGAATGCCGGGTCGTCCGGTATCACTCGGTCAGTAAACCTTTGGGTTACCTGCCGAACTCCTCTCCAGAAGTCCTGCAGCCGTGCGCAGGACCAAAAAATGTGTACAAGGGTACCTTTCTCCTCCAGGCAGCGCCAGCAACGGTCCGACGCTCCCGGGAAGAGAGTGCTCAATAATGCTGGGGTCCTGTACCACCTCGTAAGTATCTTATAGCCCGTTTCTTGGGTTCTGGAGCATATGGACGATTTATGAGTAAGTTCGAGTATACGTTGTCTCTTGTTTGTCGTGAATACACATTTCAAGTCCCTTTCCCACTTAAGCAGGCATGGGATTGGGCTGCCCTCAGGGGGGGTGTTCAGTATGGCATACATCAGGGATAGGGTGTGCAGAATCACCCCGGTCCCGTTACAGATCTCCTCTAGGGTCGTGGGCGGTTGCTGTATGGCGTCAGGGGGTGTCATGCTGCTCAGGAAGTGTCCGAGCTGAAGTGCTCTCATGTAGTCCAATTTATATGGGCCCATGGGGTCCATCAGCTCTGCAGCTGTCTTCCATTTACCCCTGTCACTAAAATGTGACGCTTGGCTAAAGCCTGCCTCACGTAGTTCAAGGAGTTTCCCGTCCTGGAGTCCCGGTTCAAAGCTGGGGTGTCCCAGTACCGGTCTCAGTGGGGAGTTGCGTGTCGCAAGAGGTGGTTTTGTTAGTAGTTGCGATGTGACCCTAACCGTAGCCCCTATCAGAGGATGCCGTTTCAACTCCGGGGGCAGCACCGTCGCGCACCACGGCGCCCCCCGAAGCGGAACCCCACTCTGTTCCTGCTCCACCTGGGTCCACAACTTGGTTTCGGCGTGGCGGCACCAGTCCACCAGCCTCCCGAGATGGGTCGCCTGGTAATAGGCACGGAGGTCAGGCATTGCCAGGCCCCCGTGCATTTTCGGGAGTGAGAGTGTCTTCCTGCTTAGTCGGGGGCTTTTCCCTGCCCACAAAAATCTGGTGAAAGCGGTGTGTACTTGTTTAAAGAAGTCACCCGGAATGCATATCGGTAGGGCCTGTAGGAGATATAGGAACTTCGGCAGTACCGCCATCTTAAGGATGTTGCAGCGGCCCAGCCATGAGTGTAAGCCCCCGTTCCATTGGTTAAGTAAGTTCTTTACCGTCGTAAGGAGTGGTGGGAAGTTTAATTGGAAGAGTCTGGCAAACGACGGCGGTATGTAAGTACCGAGGTACTTCAGGGCCCCGTCTGTCCATTTCAGGTCAAAACTCCCCCTGAGCTCCGCAAGGCTGTGGCGAGGGATCCCAACACCCATGGCCTCCGACTTGGTGAAATTGATCCTCAAATTCGAAAGCTGGCCGTATGTGTCAAATTCCCGCATGAGATGTGTCAGGGAGGTAGAGGGGTCCGAGAGCGTAAACATAAGGTCATCTGCGTATGCAGAGACCTTATGTTGCCTTTTGCCCACTGTCACCCCCGTTATGTCTGGGTTCCGTCTAATATGACACAGGAAGGGCTCGAGGGAGAGGGCAAAGAGTAGGGGCGAGAGAGGGCAACCCTGCCTCGTGCCATTGGATATCGGGAAGGCCTCTGATATCACCCCGTTCGCCTTAACTCTGGCCGTTGGTCCGACATAGGCGGCTCTCACCCATCTCATCATCCTGTCCCCCAGGCCCACATGCCTCAATGTTGCAAACATGTAGTCCCATTTCACCCGGTCAAATGCCTTCTCGGCATCTGTCCCCACCAACACGCAGGGTTTCCTGCTACTCACTGCCACATGTAATAAGTTAAGGACTTTGATGGTATTGTCCCTGGCTTCTCTTGTTGGGACGAACCCCACCTGGTCCAGGTGGATCAGGCGTGGGAGGTGTTGCTGTAGTCTAGAGGCCAAGATCTTGGTGAATATTTTCAGGTCCGCATTTAGGAGGGATATGGGGCGGTAGCTCCCACACAATGATGGGTCCTTCCCCTCTTTAGGTATCACCGAGATCTGGGCCTGGAGCGTGGAGCTGTGAAATTCACCTCCCCCCCCGAGGACGTTAAACAACTTCACCATTTGTTGTCCCAGTGATGGCAGCAAGGTCTTATAGTACTGCACAGTAAGGCCGTCCGGGCCAGGGGCTTTCCCCTTTTTAGTACTGCCAAGGGCAGTCTGGAGTTCTGTTAGGGTAATGGGTTCTTCCAGTTCCCCGCGCGCCTCTGTCTGTAGTGCTGTCATGCCTGATCTGGTTAGGTAGTCCGTCACTTGGTCGTGTGTGGCTGTCGGGCCGTGTAGGTTATAGAGGGCCGCATAGAACGATCTGAACTCACCGGTAATTTGGTGGGGTAAAGATGCCCTCTGCCCCTCCGATGTAATCACGTGTGGGATGTAAGACGCTTGGCGTTGTGCTTGGAGGGTCTGAGCCAGAAGCCTCCCGCACTTATTACCCGACTCATAGACCTTCCTCCGGCACACTTGTATTGCCGTTTTGGCTTTATACTGCAGGATGTCAGTAATTTGTGAGCGTACAATGTCTAGGTCTGCCCCTACTCGGGCAGTCGGGGCCGCCTTATGGGCCGCTTCCAGGGTCCGCAACTTATCCAAAAGCTGGTTCAGCTGTATCGTCCGCTCTCGTTTTAGTCTAGCGCCGTGTTTGATCAGGACCCCCCTGATGACGGCCTTATGGGCCTCCCAGACTACACCGGGGTCACTATCCGGCGTGGTGTTAAGCTCAAAGTATCTGTCTATCTCGGCAACCACATCTGCCCGGACCTCTGGGTTTTGTAGGAGACTTTCGTTAAGTCTCCATGTTGCGGTTTGTCCTGCGTTGACTTCCGAGAGCGCATATTTTAGACCTACCGGGGCATGGTCTGACCACGTAATAGAGCCAATTGACGTGTCCTTAACCGCGTGTAGTTGGCTATGTGGGACGAAGAGGTAATCGATGCGGGAATACGACTGGTGTGGTTTGGAGTAGAAGGAAAAGTCACGCTCCCCAGGATGAAAAAGTCGCCACGTATCGATCAACTGCGCGGAGTGTAACGCTGTTCCTATACGTTTGCGCATATCGCGTGAGGTAGATGACACTCCCGTGGATGTGTCCTCTATCGGAGAGAGGGGGAAGTTTAAGTCACCTCCCAGAATAAGTTGGCCTTCCGAGAAGCGCATTGCCTTGTCTACCTGTCTCTTAATAAAGGAGTCCTGGCGGGTGTTGGGGGCATACAGGTTTACAAGTGTCACCTTTATACCTCCTATAGAGCCTTTCAAGAAAAGGAATCGGCCCTCGTTGTCCGTCTTTACGTCATCTAGTGTCCAGGGTACTCGTGCCGAAATAAGAATAGATACTCCACGTGATTTCGCCTCTACGTATGCCGAGTGGTACACTGAAGGGTAGTATCTATTTTTGAGTAGGGGCATTTTAAGGTCTCTGAAGTGGGTCTCCTGTACCATAACTATGTCGGCTTTAGCCCGACGCATGTCATTCAGCAGCATCCGCCGCTTCTCAGGGGTGTTTAGCCCCTTCACATTTAGGGATATTATGTTGAGCAGGTCCATGGCCGCACTTGGGGGGATGGGGTGGGGGTTTTTGGGGGGGGGCGGGTGGGTGTAGTAGGGAATAAGGCTAAGGTGTATAGGTTCACGAGGGGGGGGGGGGGGTGTCAGGTGAGGGAAGAGGAAAGAAAAGAAAAGAAAGTAAAGAGCTGACACTAGGGTGTGTAGCTGTCAAAATTATCTAAAGTAGCCCTAACGGCTATGGCACTCGCCGACGTCTCCTCGCAGAGAAGGCGTCGGGGTATAGAGTGCCGCCCTATTCGGGGTAGTGGGTGAACAAAGGCAGGGGTATAGGTCTGGCTACCCGGCCTACTCCCCCATCTTATTCGTGCCTATATGCGGAACATACACATACATACTGTATTCTTATTATGGAACACCTATCGGCATTGCAGACAGAACGGTCGCAATGCCACAAGCAATATAAAATCTTGTGAAACAAGTTAAACAACACACAAGTGAGCCTAGGTCATATTAAACTTCAGTGCAAGAAAAAACTTAGTGCAAATTTCCGCCTCAGCAGATCATGTATAACCATAATGTAGTATAAACGGCAGGTCGCCCCTTCTCTCTGGGTCGACATCAAGGAAGCCCCCAATTCTCCCGTGTCCCTATGCAGATATAGAAGTCCATTGTCTCTCTCTGCCAGTTCCAGTGGCAATCTCGTTGAAGAGGACCAGTTTATGCCAGGGTTGTGGCAACCCACCCCCGTCTCCCAGGTCCCCCATCTCCAAGGCAGTGCCCCAACAAAATCAGGTTCATGGGGTGCAGCAGATGTGTCTGTGGCTGGCTGGGGGTCTCCGTCCAACAGGCCTCCCCACCCTCATCCCAACAGCGGCCCACCCTCCCCACCCGTGACCTCCATGGTGTGCTCATGGAGCAGCCTAATCGTGTCCTCCGGTACCACATTGGGGGGGTGATATGTGAGGGATCCGTGAACAAAAGGCCACCTGGTGAATCAGTGCGCGTGGGTGACCGGGGCGCGAGGGGAAGTTGTGTTCAGCCATATTTCTCCATATGGCGGGGGTGTGGGGGGAGTGATGCAGGCCGAGTTCCGTCGGTAGTGCGGCTATAGTTACGGTGGCGGGTAACCAGGCGGGGGCGGGAGCGGGAGTGTGGGTAGGGCAAACTAGCGGGCTTCGTGTGCATAGGTATGTGGTTTCAGAGAAGGGGAGACATGGCCCAGGGCCTACTCACGTGGTGCTTCCCGTGACGCTGATCGGTTCCTTCGTCTACCACGGTGTTGGCGGGGTTGCTGCGGGCCGCGACGAGCCGAGGGTCCAGACCTTCCGGGCGTTCTCGGGAGCAGTTGGAGCCAGTTTGGTACCCGGATGGGATCTGCGTCCAGGAAGCGGAATAGCTCCGGGAGGTCAGCTGGCGTCTGCAGGGTGAAGGATCCGCGGTCGCTCCTGAAGGTCACTGACAGCGGATATCCCCATCTGTAGGTCAGGTTCTTCTGTCTGGCCAGGTCCAGGAGAGGGCGGAGCAGGGCCCTGCGGCGCAGCGTCGCCCTGGAGAGGTCCGGCAGGATCTTAATCTGGGTGCCCTCATGATCCTCCTCACCGTAGTCCCAGGCTCTTCTGAGGATTGCCTCCTTTTGGGCATAGCGGTGGAGCCTGCAGATGATGTCGCGCGGCCTCTCCGGGTCAGTCGGCCTTGGTCCCAAGGCTCTATGCACCCGGTCTAGGATGATCTGCTCCTCCGGTTCCCCCAGCACTGCCCTAAACAGCTCGATGACCGTCTCTCCAAGGTTCTCTCCCTCGGCTCCCTCCGGCATCCCCCGCAGCCGCAAATTATTTGGGACTTTTTATAGTAAAGAAAGGATTTGCCTTTGACTCCCCCCTGTCTCTATAATATTGCACCTAGTTTGGCATATGTAAAACACAAAACTATGATCCATGTTCCAGTGCTGTTTAAATAAAGTTTGAAATAGGAGACTTTGGCATAGTCCACCAGAAAAGGGAACTCAAAATGTATATTATGCCGCGTACACACGATCATTTTTCAGCATGAAAAAAATGTTGTTTTTCAAAAAAGTAATTTAAAATGATCATGTGTGGGCTTCACATCATTTTTCAGGTTCTGAAAAACGCCCCCAAAAAAATTCAAACATGCTGCATTTTTTAACGTTGTTTTAAACAATGTCGTTTTTTGGGTTGTAAAAAATGATCGTGTGTAGGCTAAAACTATGAAAAAAACCTGTGCATGCTCAGAAGCAAGTTATGAGACGGGAGCGCTCGTTCTGGTAAAACTACCGTTCATAATGGAGTAAGCACATTCATCACGCTGTAACAGATAAAAAAGCGTGAATCGTCTTTTACTAAAACGGAATCAGCTAAAGCAGCCCAAAGGCGAATGGAACTTCCCCTTTAACCACTTGATCACTGGGCACGTAAACCCCCTTAATAACCAGACCAATTTTCAGCTTTCGGTGCTCTCACAATTTGAATGACAATTACTTAGTCATACAACACTGTATCCAAATGAAATTTTCGTCCTTTTTTTTACACAAATAGAGCTTTCTTTTGGTGGTATTTAATCACCGTTGGGTTTTTTATTTTTTGCGCTATAAGAGAAAAAAGACTGAAAATTCTGTAAAAAAAATGAATTTTTCTTTGCTTCTGTTATAAAATTTAGCAAATTTTGTATTTTTTCTTCATTCTTTTGCATGAATGTGAAAGATGAAGTTACGCCGAGTAAATAGATACCCAACATGTCACCCTTCAAAATTGCACACGCTCGTGGAATGGCGCCAAACTTCGCTACTTAAAAATCCCCATAGGCGACAGTGCAGGGTATTGTGGGGTATTGCAGAGTATTGTGGGGTATTGCAGAGTATTGTGGGGTATTGCAGAGTAGTGTGGGGTATTGCAGAGTATTGCACAGTATAGGTTTGTAGTATTGCACAGTATGGGGCAGGGATGGCTGAGCAGGGATGGATGGATGGCTGGCTGGATCTGTGACTGCATGTGTCACAGATCCAGCCCACAGCACTAGTGCTGCATCTGCTCTCTCCCCCCCTCTCCTCTCACACTGTACCGTTCAGTACAGAGAGGGAAGGGAGGAACCGGCGTCATCACATGACGCCGGTTTGTTTACAAGTGATCGCTCCGTCATTGGATGGAGGGATCACGTGGTAAACCGCCGCTACACTGTATCAGCGGTTATTTACCGTGATCCGTGATGCGTCGGGTCCGGAGGACCCGGCAGTCACGGACATTCCCGTGTGCGCGCCCCAGAGGGCACGCGGGAGCCCGATTCTGGGAGGATGTCCATGGACGTCCTCCCAGAGTTAAGCAACCGCCTTGTAGACGTATATCGTCTATAGGGCGGTTGTTAACTGGTTAAAGTGCCGACGTACGTCATCGCGATTTGCTAGATCATTCTTTAAAAACAATGGTGTGTAGGCAACATCGTTTTAATGATGAAGTTGGGAAAACTTTGTTTTTCGACATGCTAAAAACTACGTTTTTTTTTCATGCTGAAAAATGATCGTGTGTACGCGGCATTACAGCTCTGGAAACCAGGAGAGTAACTAGCGATGAACTAGTTTCACGCATATTCTGGCATATTGATGCCATTTAGACTTTTATTAGGGCTCTGCTCTAGCCAGTTTGGTTTTGGATTGACTATGGAAGAGTTATCACATCTGTTAGCATCTAATTACTGTGTTCTATGTGAGATATTTCCCCTCAGTTATTTTCTAATTTTTAGATGTCAGGCAGACCAAAATTGAGGAAGAATCTTCTTACTTCCTGTCTATTTGACAGATTTTAGACAAAACAGGAAGTAGGGGAAAATACTCCAAAAGGAACAGAGGCAGTAATAAAAACATTTCTAGAAGACTGACGATGGTTTAGAACCATTGTCAGGATTTCATTGCTGTCTGTGATTTTCTCTCACTTCCTGTCCAGGTAAAAGGGCATCAATCTGAGAAGAGGCAAGAGATTTAACCACATTCATTTCGAACCTGACAGAAATTCTTGCTTTATAGCTGACCCGAGAAAGCCCCCCCCCCCTCTTTTAATTGGTCTTTGCCCAATGATATAAAAAGTTTGGTTTATCTGTAGAGTGAATGTATGTGGTGTAGGGTGTAAGCCAGCAATAACCCTGAGCCCCATATTCAATGAGTTAATTTAAGATGCATCTTATTCTCTATGGGCTTCACTAAGTAGTGAATGGTGCCAAAAATATACACTTTGCTAACGTCATAGTCATTAGACATACTGTCATGTTTAGTTCTGAATCGTTCTTTCTTTTAATTAGCAGCACTTTAAATAAATCAGGAAAGGGTTGACAAGCTAGCATGCTCCCCGGGGAGCATAAATAGATGACTGGTAATATCTGGCTGTAGTAAAGACAGTTCATAATGAAGCATGAGGCTTCTATGCTCATTTAAAAAATACATGCACATTTCAAGTGTCTTGATCCGCTTTCATTTGTTGACAAAATCTAAAGAACAAAGAGGAAATAAGTCCCATGGGAAGCTATGGTAAAACAATATAGCAAGTGTTGTAGTTACAGAAAACAAACTTTAATCACAAGATATTCCTGGTATCTACCTCATCTCAGTAGGATGTGATTAATATTGGACAATTTAAAGTCACAACATTGGTGAGCCATAATAAGGGGTATTGTTATGGCATAGCTAAATTCTTAGCAAAAATTATAATTTTTATAACAATTAATATTCTACTATATTTCCCAACTTTCTTACTTTACATCACTGACAATTTGTATTTATCCAAGACTAGAGTCCCATAGGGCCAGATTCACGTAGAGCGGCGCATATATAGACGGGCGTAGCGCATCTCATTTCCGTTACGCCGGCTCAACTTAGAGACGCAAGTACTGTATCCACAGAGTATTTGTGCATAAATATGTGCCAGCGTAACGTAAATCACGAGGCGTAAGGCGGGGTAATTGAAAGTGGGAATGAAGTGGGCATGCTCCATTGAAATGAGCCGTGACCCCATGCAAATGAAGGGCCGGCCGGACTGCGCATGCGCGCATGACGCTGACTATGTTTTGGGCCTCACTGCGCATGCTCAGAACTCGGCAATCAGTGAGATTGGAACAAGGCCCGGCGTACTTAGTGAGATACGCCCAGTGCATAAATAGGCCCAGACAAACGCCCTTCCATTGCAAAAGTACATCCATGTGTTTCCCTTCCTGAAGCAAGGTGCTTTTGTTCTGTTGTCTGTTGGTGTTTGTTGGTTTGTGTCGAAGTTTTTTTGGAAAGTCTTATTGGAGAGTGTTATTGGAGATTGTATTTGCTGTTTGTTTTTTGTGTCTGTTTGTGCTGTCTGTTTTTTGTGTCTGTTTTGGCTGTCTGTTTTTTGTGTCTGTTTGTGCTGTCTGTTTTTTGTGTCTGTTTGTACTGTCTGTTTTTTGTGTCTGTTTGTGCTGAGTGTTTGTTGCTGAGATGGCCACAAGGAAGAGGAAGGTTGGTAAAGATAACAGTCGCCACCAATCGGAAACTTTATATAAAAAATTATTTATTACAAAAATATACTTTAAATAAATTTTAAAATTTAAATTTAAAATATCTTTTTGTCAGGCATCTCTCTTGTTCTATGTGGTCTATTCCACTTATGTTTGGTATAACAGGGGTGACACCTTTCCGTCCTTTTCTTCACCGCATGATATGTATGAGCACTCATGATTTTTGAATATACATACAGTTCGCTGTACATATTTATTTGTTCAAAAAAACATATACTATATATTCATGTTTATGTCTCCATCAATACAGCACATTGATCTCAATAGGTCCTTTGAGTAAGCGCTTATCTATAGCGCGAAACATGTCGGGACCCCTATCAATCCAGCGCAAATGCTAAGATCTCCAGTTGATACTATCTGAAGACTTAGGCCCCATACACACCATAGAATCCATCCGCAGATAAATCCCAGCAAATGGGTTTCAGCGGATAGATCCTATGGTGTGTACACGCCAGCGGATCTTTATCCGCGGATATATCTCCCCTGGGATGGATTCCAGCAGATCGGATATTCGCTGACATGCAGAACAAATCCATCTGCTGGAATCCATCCCAACGGATGGATCCGCTGGTCTGTACAGACTCACCGAATCCATCCGTCCGAAGGGATCCCCCGCGGCGACGGCGCGACACGTCATCGCCAGAGGATTTCGGCGCGGATTTCAATGCGATGGTGAGTACACTCCATCGCATTAAAATCTGCTGAAATCCTCGAGAGGATTTATCTGCAGAAACGGTCCGCTGGACCGTATCCGCGGATAAATACTCCCGTGTGTATGGGGCCTTATTCCAGGAGTTACTTTATCCATCTATGGTCTAAAGTGTTAGTCCGCATCAGGACGTCATTTATTATTTCCAATCTAGTACTGTCTAAATTGGGTGCTACTTTATTATAACCATATATAATCTTCTGTGACTAAGCTACCTCAATCACTGTGAACGCTGTGTAAATTAGACATTATGTGTATATTTCTTGGAGATAAATTTTAAAATGTATTTAAAGTATATTTTTGTAATAAATAATTTTTTATATAAAGTTTCCGATTGGTGGCGACTGTTATCTTTACCAACCTACCATGCCGATAAAGTCCATGACTAGCCCCTAAGTCATTTTTTTCTTATAAACTCTGTTTAGGACGTGGCATATGTGAAAATATCATGCATCCACATGCGCACTACATGTGAGGATGCATTTATCCTTTTGACAAGGAAGAGGAAGTTGAACTTCTCTGTGCGGGAGAAGCAGATTATTGCCAGGGCCATTACCCTACATGGGTGGTTTTTGCATGGCCCTGAGAGCCGGGACACCACCCTGGCCAGGAGGAAGCAGATCCTTCAGGACATTGTAGATGATATCAATGCCTTGGGGGGGTGAGACGAGGAGCCTCAGTGGGATCACCAAAAAGATCAACGATCTGAGGCGTGTGGTCCGTGGAAAGATGGCCCAGATTACAGCACATGCCAGGGGCACTGGAGGGGGACTACCTTGCACTGTCAGGCTGACTGCTGAGGAGCGTGCAGTGGCCCAGTGCTTCCACAGGCAGCAAGTGGTGGGCCTGCCTGGCTTTGACTCCGAGGAGGCCGTGAGGACAGATACGTTTTTTTTTGTCTATCTGGCGAGTAGCATGTGTGGGGGGGGGGGGGAATATGTGACAAGTGTGTGGATCCTTCAACCTGTGTATGTTTTGTGTCATCCACAGATGTGCAGGAGGGTGCGGGGCCATCTGGCCAGTCTGCACCATCCCCCGGACATCAGGCTAATGAAGACCCCCAGGAAAGCCAGGAGTCCTCAGGGGACGGGAGTGGCCACAGCTCATCTCATGAGGAGAATGAGGAGGAGGAGGATGAGGGGGAGGAGGTTAAGGGGGAGGAGGTCACCAGTGCCAGTGAGGTACTTCTCCATTTGGAGGAGGCTCCCCCTGTGGCTGGCAGCAGTCAGACCTCCATCAGGGGTAGCCCCTTCCACTCCTCCCCCAACAGGGCTTCCCCCCAGGGGTCTCCCCTACTCCCAGGCCACAAGCCTCATCTGCAGGCAGGAAGGCCACACACAAGACCAGGGTTTGGCAGAGTTTCTGCCTTCTAATCTGCGGAGGGACCAGGCCCTTCAGACCCGCCATCTGGGTCAGGTCACCCAGACTTTGGCCTGGATGGAGGAGAGCCTGTCCTCCATGAAAGATTCAGTGATGGACATGAGCTGCAACTCCCTGGCTTACATAAACTGCTTTATTGAAATGCAGACCGCCACAGCAGGCGTGGGTCAGGAGGTGTGTGCCCTGACCCAGGCAGTCCAGGCCAATACGGCAGCCCTCAATGTTGGCCTGACCAGAATTGTCGTGGCCTTGGAGGGCAGGCCGGCAGGTGGGCAGAGACCAGGGGAGGCTCCTCCTTCCCCTGATTCCCACCCCCCCATGAGTCTCCCTTGAGGGGCCGTGGCCATGGCCGGCCCAGGCGTGGGTCACGCCAACGACGTTAATTTTTTGTGTTTTTTTTTATGTTTTATTATTATTTTTTCTTTTTTACTGTGATTATGATTTGTTTTATGTTTGTGAATGATGTATGATTGTGGGGGTGACATTCCTGCCGGAAAAGGGGTGTCACCCTCAGTTTTGGTGGAGAAGGGTTCCCCAGGACCAGGGAGAAGTGATCCCCAGGTCGGTGTGAATGGTGTATGAATGTACAGTGACATAATTGGAGCCTTGGCATGGCGTTGCTGCTTCCTAGTACCGTGCGGTGTACTTTGGTCTAATCCAATTCGATGAGAATGTGGGATGTGTGTGCTAGGGACCACAGTGGTGTGCATGCGTGCATTCTCCTTGTGCCATGATTAATGTGTGAGTTTAACGTGCAAAGAAGCCTTCTGCGAGGCGTCTCCTGGCTGCTCTTCCCTCAGAAGATGGGGTACCCTCGGTTATGGGGGGATTGTGTGGTTCGGGGGTCAGGTCATCACGTATGTCAATCTCCAGGCCCTTTCTCACGGCGAAGTTGTGCAGCATGCAACATGCACCGATGATCTGGCACACAAAGTTTGGGGAATACAACAGGGTACCCCCAGACTTATCCAGGCATCGGAAATGGGACTTCAGGAGGCCAAATGTGCGTTCCACCACTCCACGGGTACGTGCGTGTGCTTCATTGTATCTTTGCTCTCCATGTCACTCACCAACCAGCCAGCTGTCCCCATACACGTTCTGTTCAAATTCTGTGGAGATGGGGCTCTGACCGTATATGTAGCTGTCATGGCTGGATCCTGGGTGTTTGGCACGGACGTGCCATATGAGGTATTGGGCATCGACTATCACCGGTACGTTGATGGAATGCCAGTGCTTCCGATTGCGATATATGTGCTCTGCCTCACGGGGGGCTGTAGTGCCACATGTGTGCAATCAATGGCCCCCACAGTGCGTGGGAATTCTGCAATTCTGTAGAAATCACGTATTGCCTTCATCCGCAGGTCCTCCTGGGTGGGTTTGATGATTTGGTTGGCCATGCGTCTGAGGATTGCGGGGACAACCTGGTGCACACATCTGTTCATGGAGGATTGTGACATCCCAGCCACGGCTCCACTTGTGCGCTGAAAAGAGCCAGTGGCGAGGAAATGGAGTGTTGCCAGTACCTTGACCAGTGGCTGCACTGCATGTGAGCAGTGTGTTGGGCTGGTGATGTCATCCTGCAGGGTTGTGGTTAATTCCATGATGGCATGAGGGGTGAATCTGAAGGTGCGATACACCTCAGAATCATCCATGCCAAAGACGTCTATGCGTGTGCAGTATATCCTCTCCCGTGCCCTCCTCCTCCTCCTCTGTTCCCTCCTCCTTCTGCGCGCTTCTAAAGCCACTAGTATAGCTATGAGCATGGATGCCTCTGGCATGTTGGCATACAGGATGTTGTCCTGCAAGTGTGGCTGCTTGTCCTTAACGGTGTTGCTTTAGCTGATCTGCACATGTCTGGTGCAAAGTTAAAGCTGCTTTTATAAGGGGTAACTTTAGACCGGACGTACAGCGGATGCGCACAGGGCGTAGCCTGCGCCGCACAAACATACTTTTGTGGATCGCGTATCTCCCTCATTTGCATATTTGACTAGCAAAACAATGGTGCGTCTAGCGTATTTTTGCGCCCCACGATGCGCCGGTGTAATTTTTTTACGACGGTCGGAAAAAGCTGGTTTTCAGGCGTATCTGGTTTTGGGGATACGGCGCATATTTACATCTCGAGATACGTCGGCGTAAGTGCTTTGTGAATCTGGCCCATAGTGTCTGTCTTTGCACAATAACCTTGGTAAATATTCACTGTGTGGCCCTTGCACAATATTTGTACGTAACATTCATTGCATGTGATTGACAAAATCAAAAACGAAATCAAAAACGACATATATGATGCAGTCTGTCATTACGCAGCAGCTTTTGTTCTTCTGCAACATAGTTTTACCTGCTGTTGATCCTGCCAGAGTACATCTGTAGATTTTCTACTTCCTGTAACAGGGTGACAGCACTGTGTGTTCTGCTCTGAAAACCATGCAGAGGTGTTATTACCCGGTGGACATAGTAGTTTTAGATGGACATACAGTTTTAGATGGACTTCCTGTAAGAGGTAAACAAATAAATCCCAAATTCCCACTAACACTTTTTAAAGAGTTAACCATAGGAATACAACCTGACCATCATAATCACCCCTGTCATTGCTTTATGGTTTGTCTCTACTTCTGCAACTGCCACTTTTGCTGGATACCTCTGCCTGTCAAATTAAGTGTTAAATAAAAAGATCAACCTGGCAGGGGCAACGGGTAATAAAACTATGTTACAGTGGGTAAAGACAAAAACTGTTGTGTTATTTCTAGGGACAGGCTGCATCATATATGTAGTTTTTGAATTTGCCAATAGTTAAAGTGTTACTAAACCCACAACAGTAACATCAGTCTGTATATGCAGTAAAGCATGCTTGTTATACTCCATGTGTAATGTAGGGTTTAATCCTCTGCATTGTTTAAAAAGACTGATCCTGTTTTCTTTGATCATCTTCTTCTTCCACTGACTCCTAATAATGTCCTGATAACACAGAGTCTTTGAAGTCAGGCTGCACATGTTCAGTTTGGTGTGTATTGCTAGAGAGGTTTTTATTTTTTTTTGTGGGAGGATGCATGTGATTAGCACAGGGTCACTCAGCACTGTCCAGACAGATGGTCAGGGGTCTTGCAGTCTCGTAGGTCAGTCAGAAAACTCCTCCTACAAGCTTTAACCAGTGCACTGATAGAAGTCACAAGACTGATTTAACTGCTGATGAAAAAAGGTATTTAGCAATTTGTATTGACTAAAATAATTGCATTTCCATGTTCTGTGTACTGTTGGAGACCAGATATTGTGAATGCAGGATCCTGGGTTTGGTAACACTTTAAACTTTGAGGCCGGGTTTACACCTATGCGAATTGGTTGCGGCTTAAACCGCATCCAATTCGCATTACATTATAAAATACATTGATTTCAATGAGGCTGGTTCACATATGTGCGATGCATTCGCACTGCGCATTGACGAAAAAACGCGTGCGTTTTCTAGACATTGCGGTGCGGCTCAGGTGCGAATTCAGGCCCATTATCTTCTATGGGCACGCATCTGATTCGCACATGTGTTCATTTCTCTTCAGGATTTCTTTCATTCAGCTCAATACATTTCTTCCCTCCCCCTCCCCTCTCCCAGGTCCCAAAATTTGCACCTAAAACGGAGCTGATCTGCTGAACAGCTCTCTTATCTCTCTGCAGAGATAAGAGAGCTGAAATTCGCACTGCACAAGTGTGAATCCGACCTAAATGTATTCTGTCGCAATCTTAAACTTTTCCAGCAAAGCATACCCCGTAAAAGAGGAATGTAAATACATTTTTAATCAATATTTTATTTATAATTTTTTTTTCCCAACAAACACATATACTATAGAAATATTTCTTAACCTCCCTAGCGGTATGATTCTTTCAGAACAAAGATGCTGAAAGTGGTACCATTATTTGCAAGGAAATTTGGCGTTTTATACTGTAGGCCTGTAATTCTTAGGAATAACTCACTTAAATCTGACCAAACAAGAGACAAGTAGGCATCCCGGGTATGACATTTTTTTAAAAACAAAATTATAAATTATAATATAATAAATAATTATAAATAATTATAACAAGTAATAATATAATTATAATCTACAGTTTGCAGGCAGAAAGAACAGTTTTTATTATATAAAAGAACATGAAGGGCACTGGGCAGACCACTAGGGACAAGGGGGGTGTGTATTTTTTACATACAGTACTGTAATCTATAAGATTACAGTATACTGTATGTAATGTTTGTTTACGTTTTTGAATTTGGCGCCGTTCTCCGCTCCCGTGCGTCGTAACGTCGCAGGGAACAGAGATCGGCGGCACAGGAGGACACTGTGTGAATCGAGCGAGGTCCCGCTCGCTCACACAGCGCGGTGGCATCGCTGGATCCAGGCACAAGGTAAGTAACTTTGTCTGCTGCTGCAGCGAGGCAAGCCCGAGTCTAACTCGGGGTTACCACTTTTGGTATGAAAATCTCACCCCGAGTCAGACTCGGGAATACCGCTAGGAGGGTTAATACAATACTAACCACATTCTAAAATTCCAAACTAAACCCAACATCACATAATTAAAACATTATATATTCAAATCTTTCCCCTCCATTTGACTCACCCATTGCATCTATGACAGCTTCAACTCTTCTGGGATTATTATCTACAAGGTTTAGGAGTGTGTCTATGGGAATGTTTGACCATTCTTCCAGAAGTGCATTTGTGAAGTCAGACATTGATGTTGGACGAGGCGGCCTGGTTTGCAGTATCCACTCTAATTCATCCCAATAGTGTCCTATCAGGTTGAGGTTACATAGTTATATATTTACAAAGGAGGTTAGGACTCTGTGCAGGTCAGTCAAGTTCCTCGACTGCAAACTCGCTCATTCATGTCTTTATGGACCTTGCTTTGTGCACTGGTGCTCAGTCTTGTTGGAACAAGAACAGGCCATCCTCAAACTGTTCCCACAAAGTTGGGAGCATGAAATTGTCCAAAATGTCTTGGTATGCTGACGCCTTAAGAGTTCCCTTCACTGGAACTAAGGGGCCAAGCCCAACCCCTGAAAAACAACCCCAAGCTATAATTACCCCCTCCACCAAATGATTTGGACCAGTGCACAAAGCAAGGTCCATAAAGACATGGATGGGTGAGTTTGGGGTGGAGGAACTTTACTGGCCTGCACACAGTCCTGACATCAACCCGATAGAACACCTTTGGGATGAATTAGAGTGGAGACTGCGAGCCAGACCTTTTAGTCCACATCAGTGCCTGACCTCACAAATGCGCTTTAGGAAGAATGGTCAAACATTTCCATAGACACACTCCTAAACCTTGTGGACAGCAGAAGAGTTGAAGCTGTTATAGCTTAAAAAGGTGGGCCAACTCTATATTGAAACCTACGGACTAAGACTGGGATACCGTTAAAGTTTATGTGCATGTAAAGGCAGGTGTCCCAATACATTTGACAATATTTAGCCAGATTCATGTAGAGCGGCGAATGTTTAAGCGGGTGTAGCGCATCTCATATGCGCTACGCCGACGTAACATAGAGAGGCAAGTACAGTATTCACAAAGCCCTTGCTCCCTAAGTTACGGCAGTGTAGCGTAAATTGGCCGGCGTAAGCCCGCGTAATTCAAAGTAGGCTGGTAGTGGGCGTGTTGTATTGAAATGAATCGTGACCCCATGTGAATGCATGGCCGAACGAACGGCGCATGCGCGCACATGCTCAGAATCACGTCGCAAATACTCCCTACGATACGACGTCACAATGCGTACGACGTGAAACCTCACTTACACCCAGCACCATTCACGTACGACTTATGTAAACGACGTAAAATCCGACAGCACTTCTGACGTCCATACCCTAAACGACTTAGACCAGCTTTTTGGTGGTTTAACTTTACGCCGTAAAAACTCCTTACGTAAACGACGTAGATTACAGCGACGGGCACAAGTACGTTCGTGAATCGGCATATCTAGCTCATTTACATATTCGATGTGTAAATCAACGGAAGCGCCCCTTGTGGCCAGCGTAAATATGCACCCAAGATACGACGGCATAGGAGACTTACGTCGGTCGTGTCTTGGCCAAATTCAGGCATATCTGGTTTCCAGAATATGCTTAAAGATAAGACGGCGCACATTCGGACTTACGGCGGCGTATCTACTGATACGTTGTCGTAAGTCTCTCTGAATCTGGCTATAGTGTATAACTGAGTTATTCTCTGAGAGACTGATATCGAAACATAGGGATCTGCCCTTAATATCGCCACCATGACCACACGACCCCTCATCCTGTTCAATATTACCTATGTCAGGAGACCAGTGTTATCTGTTTATCAGGGGATATTAATGGATTAATTTGTTGTATACAGAGGAAATATATACATTTTGTACAATCAGCTAACACCACGTCTTCTATCATTGGGATCTTTTAATACCACATGGGTGTTATCTTCTCTAGAGAGCCTATAGCAGGATGCATTTTTAAAAACGAATACAAATTTGTTAGGTATAGCAAACTCTATCTTTAAATGCTGAAACTATTTAAAATAATTATTACAAAACAATTGCTCAGTTCTTAAATACCCCATTGTTTCCAGAGGGCAAATCCTTGCAGATAGCACAGATACGTCTAAAAATAAGTAAATTCCCTTATCCCCAATAATTTCTTAACCAATCTCCATTGTACTGCTGAACTCTACTCCATTTGTGAGGACTAGTCCTTGGAAGTCTGCTGGGAACAAACTTCTGGGAGAGTCAGTCTCTTAGGTCCCCTGCAGTTCACAGTGGCTACTCCCACTGACCTCCATCTCATTACTGTCTCCTGCAGCAAGGTGGAAAGTAGTAGGAGGAACCAGCAAGAGCAGTGGGGGACCAAAGAGAGTGACACTCCTAGAAGTGTTGGTTTCTCAGCAAACTTCGGCATAATTGGATCATAATTGGATCAGTATTCAGCAGTGAGGATGGCAGGATAGATAAGTATATTTATTCTTCTACAGTCCTGGTTCCCAACCTGTGGCCTGGGGGCAGCATGAATCATGTTGGCACATTTGTGCAGCCCTTAGGGTCCCTGAGGAAACAAATCTATGTTTCTCTATTACCCTGTTGTAGCAGTGATTTCTAGCAGTCTCGTATAGTCACCGAATTTTATGTGCAACCCTTTGATGATGTTGAGGGTCGCAATTCAGGTCCCCTTCTATCAATAAAGTTGACCACCACTGTTCTTCAGGGAATGCTTTGTTGGAAAAGTTTCCTATAACAACAGTGTCACTTTACATTCATGTTGAATGTTGTTCCCTTTTCTATTAGGCAATATAACAAATGTTTAGGCAGTAACACAGATTTTTCAGTATGTTGAAAAACCTCTGCAAAGAAATACATGCATTTGTATGCTCTCTGCTGGCTTCGACACAGTTGACCACCTGCTCCTCCTCAGCAAACTACACTCCCTTGGCCTCTGTGATTCTGCTTTATCCTGGTTCTCCTCCTGCCTATCTCAGTGCACTTTCAGTGTCACTTACAACTCCATCTCCTCCACTCCTCTTTCTGTTGGGGTACCCCAAGGCTCCATCCTTGGGCCCCTCTTATTCTCACTCTATACCTCTTCCCTGGGCAAGCTAATAACCTCCCATGGCTTCCAATACCACCTCTATACCGATGACACCCAGATCTTTCTCTCCACTTCTCAACTCACCCCCTCGATCTCCTCAAACTTACTGAATGACATATTAGTATGGATGTCGCACCACTTCCTCAAACTCAATCTTTCTAAAACTGAGCTTGCTATATTTCCTCCTTCCCCCCCCCCCCCCCATGACTTTACCATTAAGATCAACAACACAACCATTGGTCTCTCCACACATGCCAGGGCGCTGGGTGTAATCCTTGACTCTGACCTCTCCTTCAGCCCCCACATCCAATCACTGGCTAAATCCTGCCACCTCCGCAACATCTCCAGAATTTGACCCTTCCTGACTAATGCACAAAGCAATAAAGCAATTTATTCACTCCTTGATTATTTCCCGCCTTAAAGCGGGGGTTCACCCTTAGAGGGCACTTTTCCCCCTTAGATTCCTGCTCGTTATTACTAGGGGAATCGGCTATTTATTTTAAAATATGTGCAGTACTTACCCGTTTACGAGACGCATCCTCTCCGTCGCTTCCGGGTATGGGCTTCGGGAATGGGCGTTCCTTCTTGATTGACAGGTTTCCGAGAGGCTTCCGACGGTCGCATCCATCGCGTCACGATTTTCCGAAAGAAGCCGAACGTCGGTGCGCAGGCGCAGTATAGAGCCGCACCGACGTTCGGCTTCTTTCGGCTACGAGTGACGCGATGGATGCGACCGTCGGAAGCCTCTCGGAAGAATGTCAATCAAGAAGGAACGCCCGCTCCCGAAGACCCATACCCGGAAGCGACGGAAGAAGATGCAGCTCGAAAACGGGTAAGTACGGATCATATTTTAATATAAATAGCCGATTCCCCTAGACCGAACGAGCAGGAAGCTAAGGGGAGATTTTTTTTTTTTTTTTAAATGGGTGAACTCCCGCTTTAACTACTGCAACTCTCTCCTTAATGACCTACTGTTACGCAGGCTATCCCCCCTTCAGTCTATTATGAATTCTGCTGCTAGACTAATACACCTCACTAACCGATCCGTGACTGCTGCTCCTCTCTGTCAATCCCTTCACTGGCTTCCCCTACTCCACTGTGTAAAATTCAAAATGCTAACCACAACATAAAAGGCCATTCACAACCTTTCCCCCATCTACATCACCAACCTCATCGGCAGATATCACCCAAATCGTCCCCTGCGCTCCTCCCAAGACCTCCTGCTCTCTAGCTCCCTTGTTACCTCCTCCCATGCTCGCCTTCAGGACTTCTCCAGAGCCTCTCCCAACTTCTGGAACTCCCTGCCCCGCTTTGTCCGATCCGCCGGATTAAATCGTGTATAATAATAATAATAATAATAATAATTTATAAGTGCTTGCTTGCTAACCTGTGGCATTTATGGGTGCAGATGTTACTGCATTTATGGGTGGTTATATTACTGCATTTTTGGGTGCTGGTAAGGCCGCAATTATGAGTGCTGGAAGGCCGCAATTATGGGTGCTGATGTTACTGCATTTATGGGTACTGGTAAGGTCGTATTTATGGGGGCTGTTAAGACCGCATTTATGGGTGCTGATGTTACTGCATTTATGGGTGCTGGTAAGGCCGCATTTATGGGTGCATTTTTTTTGTTAAAGTTATCTGAAAAATGGGTTTCAAATGTTTTGACAGGGGAGCAGTTTCAGTGCTTGCCATAGACGCCATTTTCACTAGATACGCCTCTGTTGCTAACTGATGAAGAAATTGCATATTACATATTTCCTTATTTAAAGTTATATAATTTGCACATATCGAATATAACCCCAAAAACGTAAACTCACATGACCCTGATACGACACCAACAACTTGAACTTATTATCACATGAGTCACCATTTACATTGTTAGGTTACAAAAATACATTTGTCCATTGATTTCATATAATGTTTAAAAACCTTATTGTTTGAAAACTAAAGACTGTGTATGGCCTTCTGTAGGTTCAATCTCACCTTTCAGATTCGGGCGTGTTAGTTTAACAATCTTCTTTCCAGCTGCTTCCTTTTCTAAAGACCTTCTGAGATGTGTTTAAATTAATTTTTCTTTCCAGTTTCTTTCAGGGGAAATCACTTCACTGTGAACTTTTGTGCCAAGCGGGCAGAGTACATGAAAACAGCAAAGATAAGAAGATTTATAGGTTTCCTCATTGAAAAACGCATGATAATTAAGGTCTGCAAAAAAGATATTGTCAATCTAGTTATTTTCCAAAGCAGTCTATTTCTTGTCCACACCTCATCAGGATCAGAGTTTCTAGCCTAACCAGCCATTTTTTAGATTTAGATAGAATAGGAAAAAGTAAAATAATCAGATTTTTATTTCTGCCTGTGACCTTATCGGCAAGATCTTCCCCCACTTCCTCAACAAGAAATGTTCTGTTTTCAAGACAGCAGCAGCTTTGTTTGTCTTGTTTATTAGGGATATTCAACTTGAAAGGGGTTAGGACTTTTATGGGATTCCTACTTTAGCAAACTCTTCAGGGACAACTTCCCTATGTATAGTCTATTTACACACTCCTCAACTTTTTCCAGCACATCACTTGCTTGCAGAACAACCCCTTAGACCTTGCTGGCATACTGTTATGCCGCGTACACATGGTCGGTCAAACCGATGAGAACGGTCTGATGGACCGTTTTCATCAGACCAAACCGATCGTGTGTAGGCCCCATCGGTTATTTATCCATCGGTTAAAAAAAATCAATCTTGTCTTAAATTAAAAATCCACATATGCTCAGACTAAATTAGGGGACGGGAGCGCTCGTTCTGGTAAAACTAGCATTCGTTATGGAGATGGCACATTCTACATTTTTTAAATTAGTGCCTCAGTTATTGCAGCGCATTTTTTTCTTCGTTCTATTGCTAGAATAAAGACGTTGTTTTGCTGATGGTATTTAGACAGAGTTCTCCCATACTGACTACTTTTATTGTTTGCTTGTGATCTCATGAATAATCCTTTTTTTTTTTTAAAAAGCCAGATCTCCAAAATATTTTTTTGTACTCCACATCTCGTTTTTTTTTTTTTTTATTTCAGTTTTTTTTTATCAAGTTATCACAACAATATTTTTATTTTATTTTTACCCCCCTCGAGGAGGTTGTGTCCTTTATTAATTACACATTGTATTTCTGAAATGTTTTATGGCTATTCACCAGAAAAACACAATAGACAAGTATTTAACTTAAATTTAATCTCCATTTATTCTGGAACAAAAAAATAAACATGGAGCAATCAGCCAAATATATGCAGACTTTGGACCCCAAAGGCACATTCCACAATGATAAACAACAAAATCAATAACATGAGGAGTCCCTCTAATTGGGGTCACAATGTGGTTCCCAAATCCCAGAAATCAGAAGCAGCAGCAGATGTCATACATGACCCCAAGCTGTGGTACTACAACAACCTTGTTTTTTTGGCAGATCAGCTTGAAGCCAGGGAATAACTTTCTGGTCTTCCTTGCAGCCTTCCTTCCACGGCTCCCTCCATGGCCCCTTGCAGGTGGTGAGAATGTGGCAGGAGGAGGAGACTGGGCCAGGTCACTGAGTTGTGTGGTCTCAGTCAGCAGGCCCCTTCTTCCACTCTGAATCACAGATGCAAAAAGATCCTCTGCCAGGCCCCGTTGTCGCTCCTCCATATTTTGCAGCTGGTCATCAAGGTAGGAGCTGTAGCCCTCAACAGGGTTAAGGGGGGCCAAAGCCAGTACGGCAAGTGTCCAGGCCAGTAAGGTTCTCTGATGATTGTCTGGCCTCAGGCCCAATGTTTAAAAGGTAGGTCTCAGAATGCCTGCGCAAAAAATTATGAAGAATGCAGCAGGAAAAAATGACAGTATTCAGTTTGTATTCCGCCATGTGTATGGCTGTCAGGAACAGGCGGAACTGGCTGGCCATTATCCTGAAGGCATTCTCGACAACCCTCCAGGCTCTGGCCAGCCGGAAATTAAAAACCCTCCTCTCCGGGGTGAGGGTCCTCTGGGGAAACGGCCTCATGAGGTGTGGTCCAAGGCCGAAAGCTTCATCCGCGACCAACGCGAAAGGGAGTCCCTCCACATTGTCTTCATCCCATGGCAGTGCCAGGCCACCAGTCTGGAGATGTTGGGCAAACTCCATCTGCGCGAATACTCCGCCATCGGACATCCGGCCGTTCTTCCCCACGTCCACATACAAAAACTCATACTGTGCCGACACCATCGCCATCAACACAATACTATGAAAACCTTTATAGTTGAAATAGTATGACCCCGAACGGGGTGGCGGCACTATGCGGTCGTGTTTCCCACCTATTGCCCCTCCGTAGTTAGGGAAGTCCCAACGCTGGGCCAATTGGGAAGCCACAGTCTGCCATTCCTGTGGCGTGGAAGGAAACTGTGGAGACAAACACAAAAAAATTACTACTTTGGCACATAAACATTGCAATCACAATACAAAATACATCCTTGTCCAACAGAGTGAGTAGTGAGGGGGGGGGGGTCTAGCTGAGTTTGGGCCCAGAAAAAAAAAACTCTAGCACTCTGCCAAAATGGAATGAGGAAAAAATACATTGGGACACATTTTAAGGGGGGGGGGGCAGAACTACAATGGAGCAGACAAAAAACAAGTTGGAAACAGACTAGGCTAGGTGTGTTTGGGCATAGGATAGCATGCTGGACAGGTTAGTGAAGGGAAATATGCATGAAGGCCAAAAAAGGATCATTCAAAGCTTACAACATGCATGGGGACATTCACAGCATATTACAATCATGGTAATTAGGGAATGATGCAAGAAATACAAGACATTAGCATACATTAAAGACATAGATTGTGATGTGAAAGGAGAAAACTTACCTTAATATAGTCCTTCTGCATCACTTGTATGATGGCAGAACATGTCTCCGGGATGATGATCCCAAGCGCCTGGGGGGATATGCCTGTCGAGAACTTGAGGTCCTGCAGGCTTCTCCCAGTCGCCAGGTACCTCAACGTGGCCTTGATAGCTTGGCGCATCACAGTGTCCTGCCTCGTGATATAGGGGGACAGAATATCCAAAAGACGGTGGAAAACGGGGTCCGTCATACAGAGAAAGTTCCTGAAATCATCAGGGTTATTCTCCTGGATTTCCCTAAGCAGAGGCATATGAGAGAATTGGTCACGCTGGTGCAACCAATTCTTGGCCCATGAACTTCTCCTCGCCCTGTTCACGGCCATAGATCTAGAAAGATTATGAACTGCAGAAGACAGCCCATACGCAGCTCGAACTCGAGAATGAGAACGCACTTCCAACATGGCTTCAAACCGGTCGGCTGGTCAGAACGCACTTAAAACAGAAAGCAACCAAGTACAGCAAGGCTTGTAAAGAACGACCTGAAAAACAGAAAACGAGCGGACAAGAACCCACTGCAAAACAGATACGACCTGACTGCAAGCACTGAAAGACAGATACAAACCCACAAGCACAAACTGAACCTGAGAAAACGATCTGCAAAGCACGGAGACTGAAAAGCGTGAATCGGCTCTAACCAAACTTTTACTAACATGCGGTAACACAGAATCAGCAAAAGCAGCCCCAAGGGTGGCGCCATTGGATTTAAACTTCCCCTTTATAGTGCCGTCATACGTGGTTTACGTGACCGCGTTCTGACACGATCAGTTTTTTACCCGATGGTGTGTAGGCACGACTGACCATCAGTCAGCTTCATCGGTTAACCGATGAAAACAGTCCATCAGACCGTTTTCATTGGATGGACCGACTGTGTGTACAGGGCATAAGATGATCTGACAAAAAGCCATCAGTCAGACAGAGCAAAGCCCCATCACAGGCAGAGACTGCGGGTTCCTCTGTTGTGTAGCAAAGCCAGTATCCAGCTTCCATCCCTGTGGCTACTGATCCCAGCACCACCTCTTCAGGTACTGCCTGGCTGCAGCTTCCCCTTTTCTTACCCTCCTGACTAGTCCTCCCACAGTCATCCCAGACTGCACACTCACCAGCCCTCTTGACTGACTTCTCCTGGAGATCGCCTGGCTGTGCTGACTCGATTCCACTGTCCTCACACCTGCTCCAGTGCACCCAGGAAAAGGTTCCTCTGTGTGTTGTAGAGGATCCCTCTGCGTGTTGTAGAGGATCCCCCCCCCAGACTAGGGGGCTACCCTCAAGGGCCCACTGACAGCCTCCTCGGCACTCCATCTCTAATCTTCCACCCAAACTCCACTGCCCCTGCTGGCGTGACCCAGAGTATTTAGTAGGTCCCTTCCCCTGCCAGCCTATTTGGCTGGGAATTGGTTTGGGCCCTCATCAATACTCCAGGAAGTTCCTAATAACCTCCCTCACATTCTTCTTGAAGTTTCTTAAAAGTTCGAGCAAGAAAAAGGAGGTAACAAATATGCTGCCTTTTGAGTCATTCCAGCCTCCCTGAGTCACTCACCCTGACCCAGATTTTGCCCAGCAGCTCTTTCTGACCTCCAGGTAGCTCCTCCTAACCTCCCTCCCATTCTTCTGGAAGGTTCTCAAACATTCCAGCAAGTAGGGGGAGGTAACAGAGATGCTGCCTCATGAGTCAGTCCATCCTCCCTGAGTTACTCACCCTGACCCCAATTCATCCCAGCCTGGCTCTTAGCCAGGCTAATTTACCTACACTAGCAGACTATGTACACTACCCTTTCCAGCACACTAGAGAGTGCTACATGGGGTACATGCAGTACTAGGTGCAGTCAGAACTGATAGGAGGAGAAGAATGGTAAGGGCAGGCATTTCAGGCAGAAGGGGTAGTATAGGAATATGGATATAGGAGTAAGTGGCGCTGGAGAGAACATAAGGAGCCATAGAGGTGGACACTAGATGTGAACAAGAAGGCTCACCTATGTTCTACTGCAAAAAACATCAACAAAGTTGTCTGGAGTCTGCAGTATACAACCAGGTGCAACCAAAAAAAGTGGGAAAACAAAATCTATAAAGACTGCAGCAGACTCGTATTTCAACACAAAATGACAAATAATCAAAATAATAATGAAAAATATATTAATGATGGGTATGTGTCCCTCTAAGATTAACTTTACTACAGATTTTTTTTTTAAATATACCCAGATATACATATAATCATAAAAATGATGCTCACCACTGGAACCACCACCAGAGTGTAATGAGAAATTCCACCTTTACAGAAAGTATTGCCACAAAAATATTATTATCAAAAATGGGGTATGGAGTGATTCATCATTTAGATAAGGGGTCTCCAAACTGCAGCCCACGGGCCAAATGCGGCCCTTTGCTTGCCTTTATCCGGGTCTTGGGGCAGTATTCCTCCAACTGACACCAAAGAGGGGGCATTATTCCTCCCACTGACACCAGAGATGGGGAACTATTTCTCCCACTGGCCCCAATTATGGGGCATTATTTCTCCCATTTACACCAAAAATGGGGCACTATTCCTCCCACTGACACCAAATGGTGCAATTCTTTTTACTCCCATTGACCATCAAGCTTATGGCATTTCTACTCCCACTGGCCACAGTCCGGCCCCCCTAAGGTTTGAAGGGCAGTAAACTGGCCCTTTGTTTCAAAAGTTTGGAGATCCCTGATTTAGATCTCTAGGTGGTAAATCACTCCATGCCATATTTTTGATAATAATATTTTTTGGACGATACTGCTGGCACATTTTTTTTTTTTTTTTTTTGGAGATTTCTCATTACATTATAAGGTGCTTCTGTTAGGTATTATTTTTATGGAGTATATGTTTACCTGGGTATATTTTTATTATTTACTGTGATAAAAATATTCTTAGCGGGACATGGTAAGGTAATTGTTATCATTAATTTGATCCTTGTCATTTCGTGTTGAATTTCAGTCTTTATGCAGTTTATTTCTCCTACCGTTTTGACTTTATCTGCACTGAGCAACTAACGTTAATTAAAGCAGTGACCTTCATATTTTGGCACTGTGGACCAGAAGCTTTACTGTATTCTGTCTGCCAGACTAATTTAAAAAAAATTAAAAAAATAAAGTGTATCCTCTTTTTGAGCAAAAAAAAAAAAAAAGGATGTTCAATTACACATTTGGTCCCAGTGCAGAAATTATGTTAAACTGCTTTGGTATTGGCATAACAGATTCTTCTTAATATAACAAATTGTTTTGTTTTCAAGACATTTAGGATTGTTTGATATACATTTTTTATTTTCCTAGACATATTTAGGTACATATACTCATGAATAGAAAAAAAAACATCCACTTCAAATATTACGTTTTCTGTCTTAAAATCTTGTGCATAAAAATTCACAAACACTAAAGTGCGTACAAAATTGTTGCTAACGAATCCCCAGTCTTTAACCTAACCCTGACACTGTTCTTTAACCATTACCCTAACAAGTTACCCTTTAACCTCTTGCCGACCGCGCTATAGCAAAAATACTGCTACAGCGCGGTCGAGTTACTGTGACAGGACGTCCCTGGGACGTCCTCGTGCACTTCCGCGTTTGCGCGTCCCCTGGGGCGCGCTCGCGGAAGTGTCCGTGCTCGCCGGGTCTAGAAGACCCGGCGCATCACGGATCACGGTAAATTGCCGCGAATCGCGGCTGTTTACCACGTGATCGCTCCGTCAAATGACGGAGCGATCACTTGTAAACAAACCGGCGTCATTTGATGACGCCGGTTCCTCCCTCTCCTCTCTGTACCGTTCGGTACAGTGCGAGAGGAGAGGAGAGGAGGGGGGGGAGCGCGGGGTGTCAGCAGCTGCTGTGGGCTGGATCTGTGACAACTGCAGTCACAGATCCAGCCATCCCTCCCTGCGCAATACTCTGCACAGTACCATCAATACTCTGCCATCCCTCCCTGCGCAATACTCTGCACAGTACCATCAATACTCTGCCATCCCTCCCTGCGCAATACTCTGCCATACACCATACTCTGCCATCCCTCCCTGCGCAATACTCTGCAGTACCATCAATACTCTGCCATCCCTCCCTGCGCAATACTCTGCCATACACCATACTCTGCCATCCCTCCCTGCGCAATACTCTGCAGTACCATCAATACTCTGCCATCCCTCCCTGCGCAATACTCTGCCATACCCCATACTCTGCCATCCCTCCCTGCGCAATACTCTGCAGTACCATCAATACTCTGCCATCCCTCCCTGCGCAATACTCTGCCATACACCATACTCTGCCATCCCTCCCTGCGCAATACTCTGCCGTACCCCATACTCTGCCATCCCTCCCTGCGCAATACTCTGCCATACCCCATACTCTGCCATCCCTCCCTGCGCAATACTCTGCCATACCCCATACTCTGCCATCCCTCCCTGCGCAATACTCTGCCATACCCCATACTCTGCCATCCCTCCCTGCGCAATACTCTGCCATACCCCATACTCTGCCATCCCTCCCTGCGCAATACTCTGCCATACCCCATACTCTGCCATACCCCATACTCTGCCATACCCCATACTCTGCCATACCCCATACGCTGCCATACCCCATACGCTGCCATACCCCATACGCTGCCATACCCCATACTCTGCCATACCCCATACTCTGCCATACCCCATACTCTGCCATACCCCGTTACTCTGCCATACCCCGTTACTCTGCCATACCCCGTTACTCTGCCATACCCCGTTACTCTGCCATACCCCGTTACTCTGCCATACCCCGTTACTCTGCCATACCCCGATACTCTGCAATACCCCGATACTCTGCAATACCCCGATACTCTGCAATACCCCGATACTCTGCAATACCCCGATACTCTGCAATACCCCGATACTCTGCAATACCCCAATACCCTGCGCAATACTCTGCAATACCCCAATACCCTGCGCAATACTCTGCAATACCCCAATACCCTGCGCGATACTCTGCAATACCCCAATACTCTGCAATACCCCCAATACCCAAATACTCCGCAATACCCCAATACTCTGCAATACCCAAATACTCCGCAATACCCCAATACTCCGCATATATAATGTTTTGGGGTTCTATGTAGTTTTCTAGCAAATAAATTGTGATTTTTCCATGTAGGAGAGAAATGTCAGAATTGGCCTGGGTGCTCCAGAACGCCTGATGGCGCTCCCTGCATGTTGGGCCTCTGTATGTGGCCACGCTGTGTAAAAGTTGCACACATGGGGTATCGCCATACTCGGGAGGAATAGCAGAATGTGTTTTGGGGTGTCATTCGTGGTATGCATATGCTGTGTGTGAGAAATAACCTGCGAATATGACAGAAACAAGTTATTTTTTTTTTTTTTTACAGAATTTTCGGTCGTTTTTCTTTTATAGCGCAAAAAATAAAAAACCCAGAGGTGATCTAATACCACCAAAAGAAAGCTCTATTTGTGTGAAAAAAAGGACAAA
This sequence comes from Rana temporaria, assembly GCF_905171775.1. Classification (NCBI taxonomy): domain Eukaryota; kingdom Metazoa; phylum Chordata; class Amphibia; order Anura; family Ranidae; genus Rana; species Rana temporaria. The sequence continues at coordinate 355,820,769 of NC_053492.1, forward strand.
AATTTCAAATGGGTACAATGTTGTATGACGGAGTAATTGTCATTCAAATTGTGAGAGCACCGAAAGCTGAAAATTGGTCTGGTCAGGAAGGGGGTTTAAGTGCCCAGTGGTCAAGAGGTTAAGAAGAGCTGAACAGTGGAAGCGGTGCCACAAAATGCAGGCAGAATGCAAAGAAGTAGTCACCTGTTGCAGCTAGTGGCGGTTGGTGTTATATTATTTTTAATAAGTATAATTATTTTTTGGGGGGGGACTAGCCATCTACCGACACCCCTCTGGCAGATGGTTGGGTCTCCCGCACCCCCACCCCTCCAGTCGGTCGATCAGTCCCCACACTTAACCCATCAAGGTCACTGGCTTCCTCCAAACGGCAGCTTCACCTGGTGTCTTCTCCTTCCTCGGCTTCACAGTGGCGTGGGTTCCCCTGCATCTCCTCCCTCTTCCTCCTCGGCAGCCAATAGGATTGCTTCTCCTCTCCATCAATTAGGTCTCAGTACCCGCTTCCTGAACCGTGATTGGACAGGAGGAGAATTAGGAAGACAAAAGCAAAAGATGAATTTACCATTGTCACACAACTGGGTGGGCTCGGGGGGCAGTGCTCAGCCCCCAGAGCCCACACTTTTTTTAAGCCAATTAGAGCCCCCGGCTCTAATCACATGCTGCTAAAAACAAAAACCCCATTGCAATTTATGTGTCCGGTGCCCTGCATGTAAATTAGGGGCCAGGTTCATGGATTAGGGAGGCGGCACCCCTAAACCCCATATGGATGGACGGCCACTGGTTGCAGCTGATTTTTACCCCTCTACCGACATACCACCATGCCTTATTGTGCACTGTGCCCTTGCGTAAAGGTGGCCATCTTGGTAAAGGCACGGCTTTGCTTCCTGATGTCAAAGCTGCCATCCCCCCATGGCTTCCAGAGGAAAATCAAGCAGCAGAAGTGGTTCAGGTCCACCTTAACATTGCTAATTTAAAAGCTTCAATTGGGGTCTCTTTGCTAAAATATGAGAATGTTCACTTCACCTTGTCACCCTGGGAGAGGGATTGTCTGTGGATAAACTTTGCTGGTATGATTTTGTTGAAAGCAGAACAGGCTAGCAGGTCTTCGTTGGCTAGTATTGTATTTTTTCTATGGTCAGGTACAGTCTTTGTGATCTTATCGTGATCCATATGAAAACTTCCCTTTGAAGTACTAACAATTCACAGCTGTCTTCCTTCTTTAGCGTTCCAAACAGAATACCATTTTCATGTTGTCAGATTGTGCCACAGGCAAGTCTTTCTTTTTTTTTTTTCTTGTATAAGCATTCCTATGATTTTTAGTAATGGGCATAGACATTCCCATACAATTTTTTTCTTTGGAATTTCAGGATGATGGACTCAGGAGGGTTCAGGTTGCTTTCTCTCTTGTACTGTTGGCCACACACACAGCAATTTGTAAGCATTTCCACAACTTTGAATCATAAAAACAATCTAATGCAGGGGTGCCCAACCTTTTGAAGAGCGAGGGCCACTTAAGCGACCTGGTAACTGGTCGGGGGCCACAATGAGTGGAGCGGGCGGATGACATACATACTGCAGAGCGGACACAGATGCAGCCCACTCTACTCTATGGGCCCTCTGATCTGATCTGCCTAGGCGGAAGGGGACAAATCCCCTACTATTTTTTTTTTTAGCGGATCGAATTGGAGGTAGGTGGGTGTAAATGAACACAAGTCTGTTTTCATCTGCCGCTCCATAGAGGTGAATGGAGGGTCCGATGAGCACATTTGGCATCACTCCGCCTGTGACAGGAGCCGGTGCTCTACAGGAAGCATCAGCTTATGTGGCTCTGCTCTGCAGCCTCTTGCTTCCTCTACTGCTTGTTTCATTCACAACACTGATGCTCTAGGATAAAGGGTTGGGAATCCAGGATCTGGGCTTGCCAACCCACCATCAGAGAGCAGGAGGTCGTGGGCCACATACGAGGGCTCCGCGGGCCACATATGGCCCCCGGGCCACTGGTTGGGCACACCTGATCTAATGGATCAAGGGAACATACAACCAAGACCTTTTTTTACATTTGGTAAATAATGTCATCAAAAGCTTGTTAAAAGGTTAGCAGTCTGTCCTGTGTATGGCCAGCATAAAAGATGGACATTAGATGAAGTCTGATAACTATTGTTACATTGCACTTCTCCTTTGGCAGTCTCATTTCTGGTATGCTTTATGTGTATGTGATGTTTGGATATCCCACAATATTTATGAGGCAGATTTTGGATCCTCAATAAGCTACCTAGAGTCCGACAAGGGGCAGGCAAGAAACAAATACATCAAACTGTCCAAAATCAGACATTCATCAGAAATGCCACAGGGCAGGCAGAGTTCAAATGAGGCATGGCAGGCATTATGTCGATTATAAAATGGCTAACACAGAGGGAGTTTTATCCGTGTATACCGCGCACTTTTTCCCCCTTAAAATCAGGGGGAAATCGTGGGTGCGCGATATACGCTGATCCCCGCTGTCTCTGTGTCCCTGAGCCTAGAGCCGAGCCGAGCCGAGTGTACTGCGTACTCGGCTAGGCTCGGCCATGCTCGGCTCCGCCCGCCGCAGCCTAGAGCCGAGCCGAGTGTACTGCACACTCGGCTAGGCTCGCAGTCACGCGAGAGGAGTCGAGAGAAGCCGAGACAAGCCGAGAGGAGCCGAACACACAGGAAATCTGGCTCCTCTCCGCGCCAAATCCAAAAACAAACACCGCTGCAACCCCGGGCAAGGTGCGGATGGACTCGCTGAACGGAGACAGACACCTGGATGGAGGCCGCTGACGGACACCTCCAAAGCCGCAGACAGACACCCACAAGGCTGAACGGACCCTGCGCAAGGAAGCCTTAGACGGACGCCGGACAAGGCAAAAATGTAAGTTTTCTTTTTTTCCTTAAACTACCTTTCTAAGGTTGGGGTGCGCGTTATACGCCGGTGCGCGATATACCCTGATAAATACGGTATATATATTAAAAAAAAGTATCATTGCTCCCTGTGTGGCTTTACCACAGAGGTTTTACACACTACCAGTTGAGTCAGAGCTCTACAAGAGTTAGAGTTTTGCATTTGCAGGGAAAATTTTTCCTGATTTGTAGAACTATAGCCCTGACACATCTGGGGGCTTGTTAGAATTTGGCAGGAACACCACTACTTCAACACAGAGAGCGTGGGCCCTCCTCTATGGCATAATGGCATGGGACAGCATTTTCTACTAAGGTCATTTAGTTGACCGTTGGGTGGTTGGTGCAGGGGCAGTGGGTACATATATTAAAACAAACCTTTTTTTTTATAAGGTGCCCTCCTGCTGTAGGGGGCATAATCTAGAGCTAAAGCCTTGATAGGGATAAAAAAAGAGACAGAAATTGGAAACCTATGCTTTGCCTCCAATTTGTATCAGCTCTTACTGGATGTAAGGGTGAGCTGCCTATGAAGTAGAGGCAGGGTTCTGACCATCTTTATGAATGTGCAGGTTAGCCAGATGTTGACTGCTTCTGCATGTATTCCTGCAGGACTAATTAGTGCTGATTGTACAACAATCTAATCCAGAAAAAGGAATCTAGAGAACTAGAACCTTTTAGACAGCATGGGAATTATTCTATCGGAAATTATAACTGATAAACTACAGCGCTACTAAATCCAAAATACACCACACAATTAATAAATAAATGTAAAAAGCTGCAGTATGTGAAAAGGGTTACCAACCAAACAACAAAATGTGAAAAATATAAACATATGCGCTAAAAACAACTAATTTATGTGATACCTTACTAAGATCAATCCAATTGTTATAATAATTCAAAACCCTGAATAGGGAATTAGTCGTGTTGCCACAGTGGGGTGAAGCACACAAAATGTATATAGATGAGGAAAAAAATTAGTGTATAAAAATTAACAAATTAATACAAAGCTAATTAATTCAGAGCATCAATTAGTACTCAATCTCAGAATACCGTCCCTATAGAGTAGATGGTAAAATATAGGGTTAAACAATGTTGATTAGCAGCAGCGTGAGAGTGTCACTGGATACAACAGCTCTGTGAAACAGGTGCCTTATACTCAGCTTCAAATCACTTCAGTAGCTCCAACGACACAGCCTTGGTCATTAGTGATGGTGCAAAAAACAGGCTTCAGCCCCTCTCCTCAATACACCACATCAGGTGTGGGACATGTAAGAAAAGCATGCTCTACGGACATTACCCATGAGTAAGTCACGTGGCAAGTGACGCAACGCGTGGGGGAGGAGTCTGCTGTACGAGATCTGTCGGAAGTTCCCGAGTGAGGACCTCTACACTTTTCGTTACTGAGTGGGTTGTTTCAAAGACGGGGAGAGCGTGAGTGGATCGGCGCATAGCATTGGCAGCGGTATTGTCGTGTCTGGCTGTATTACACTATTGTGTTTCCCCTTTTCTTACATGTCCCACACCTGCTGTGGTGTATTGAGGAGAGGGGCTGAAGCCTGTTTTTTGCACCATCACTAATGACCAAGGCTGTGTCGTTGGAGCTACTGAAGTGATTTGAAGCTGAGTATAAGGCACCTGTTTCACAGAGCTGTTGTATCCAGTGACACTCTCACGCTGCTGCTAATCAACATTGTTTAACCCTATATTTTACCATCTACTCTATAGGGACGGTATTCTGAGATTGAGTACTAATTGATGCTCTGAATTAATTAGCTTTGTATTAATTTATTAATTTTTATACACTAATTTTTTTCCTCATCTATATATATTTTGTGTGCTTCACCCCACTGTGGCAACACGACTAATTCCCTATTCAGGGTTTTGAATTATTATCACAATTGGATTGATCTTAGTAAGGTATCACATAAATTAGTTGTTTTTAGCGCATATGTTTATATTTTTCACATTCTATCGGAAATGCTGTGTTAACCACTTAAGACCCAGACCATTATGCAAGTAAAGGACCTGACCAGTTTTTGCGATTGCGTAGTCGTGCAATGTGGCTCCCAAACAAAATTGGCGTCCTTTTTTCCCCACAAATAGAGCTTTCTTTTGTTGGTATTTGATCACCTCTGCAGTTTTTATTTTTTGCGCTATAAACAAAAATAGAGCGACAATTTTGAAAAAAAAATCAATATTTTTTACTTTTTGCTATAATAAATACCCCCAAAAATGATATAAAAAAAAACATTTATTTTTCTCAGTTTAGGCGGATACGTATTCTTCTACATATTTTTGGTAAAAAAAAATTGCAATAAGCATTTAACGATTGGTTTGCGCAAAATGTAAAGGTTCAGTGCTGGGACCCTTACTTTTCAATATATTTATAAATGATATTGGGTCTGAGATCAAAAGTAACATTTCTGTCTTTGCAGATGACACCAAGCTATGCAGTGGAATAACGTCCTTGCAGGATGTCTCCAATTTACAAGCCGACCTCAATGCTCTGTCTAATTGGGCGACTAAGTGGCAGATGAGGTTTAATGTAGATAAATGTAAAGTTATGCACTTGTGGGCTAAGAATATGCATGCATCATACATACTAGGGGGAGTACAACTGGGGGGATCTGTAGTGGAGAAGGATCTGGGGGTTTTAGTTGATCATAAGCTCAATAATGGCATGCAATGCCAAGCTGCGGTTTCCAAAGCGAGCAAAGTCCTTTCTTGTATTAAGAGAGGTATGGACTCCAGAGACAGAGATATAATTTTGCCCCTGTACAAATCATTAGTAAGACGTCATCTGGAATATGCAGTTCAGTTTTGGGCACCAGTTCTCAAAAAGGACATCGGAGAACTGGAGAAAGTGCAGAGAAGGGCAACCAAACTGATAAGAGGCATGGAGGAGCTCAGCTATGAGGAAAGATTAGAGGAACTGAATTTATTCACTCTTGAGAAGAGGAGAATAAGGGGGGATATGATCAACATGTACAAATATATAAGAGGTCCATACAGTGAACTTGGTGTTGAGTTATTCACTTTACGGTCAACACTGAGGACAAGGGGGCACTCTTTACGTCTAGAGGAAAAGAGATTTCACCTCCAAATACGGAAAGGTTTTTTCACAGAAGGAGCTGTGAAAATGTGGAACAGACTCCCTCCAGAGGTGGTTCTGGCCAGCTCAGTAGATTGCTTTAAGAAGGGCCTGGATTCTTTCCTAAATGTACAGAATATAACTGAGTACTAAGATTTGTAGGTAAAGTTGATCCAGGGTAAATCCGATTGCCTCTCGGGGGATCAGGAAGGATTTTTTTCCCCTGCTGTAGCAAATTGGATCATGCTCTGCTGGGGTTTTTTGCCTTCCTCTGGATCAACTGTGGGTATGGAGTTGGGTGTATAGGATTTTACTGTGTTTTTTATTTTTGTTTTTTTATTTTTTGTGGTTGAACTGGATGGACTTGTGTCTTTTTTCAACCTGACTAACTATGTAACTATGTAACTATGTAACTATGTTTACAAAATAGGGGATAGTTTTATGGCATTTTTATTAATATTTTTTTTTTTTTACTACTAATGGCAGCGATCATCGATTTTTTTCATGACTGCGACATTATGGCGGACACATCGGACAATTTTGACACATTTTTGGGACCATTGTGATTTTCACAGCAAAAAGTGCTATAAAAATGCATTGTGTACTGTGAAAATTACAATTGCAGTTTAGGAGTTAACCACTAGGGGCGCTGTAGGGGTTATGTGTGACCTCATATGTGTTTCTAACTGTGACCGATCGCTGGAAAACCGGCAGCGATCGGGTCCGCGGGTCCCATCTACAGGAGAGTCAGGGCGCTCTCTATGTTGCAGATAGAAAAAAGGGGCTGTGTGTTAGTGGGCGTCCTGACTCTCCTGTAGTCCAAGGGAGGGGGCAAGCACGACACTCCACACCAGGGAGAAAGCCTTGCATTACTGTGTGGAGTTACAGACAGAAGAACAGGAGGTGAGGATTTCTCAGAAGAAATAAGGACATTTAAAAGCAAAATCGAAGGACGAGGTAAGTGAAGGAGGACTGCACTAAGGTAAAGGAAGCTATTTAGGGAAAAAAAATTGTACCTTTACAACCCCTTTCAAGCGGAAGTAAACCCAATGATTTAATAGTTTCCAAAGACAGTGACATTTCCGGCATGCCGGAAATGCTAACTGTCTCATTGTCTGTGCTGTCAACCAAACTGTCACACCATTCAATGGCTGGTGTCATAACTGATCACATGTGCAGCATCATGGCAGTTGAAGATTAAACAGAGGCCAAGATGGCAGCTTCCTTGGCTGAAAATGATAGGTGGGTTTACTTCCACTTTAAGGCAGGGCAAAAGGGACAACATTTTAGTTCTAATTATTGGAGTATAATTTTGGAGGGTGTCTATAATTTAAATAACTGATGTTTTTAGCACAATTAAACTATACAAATAACTACAATGGAAGTATAAAATACTAAAGGTTTTAATTACTATGTTAGATACGTTTTGGACAATGGCAAATACGGAGAAGGAAATTACCTGACATTATTATGTCTACAAAGACATTTCACAACAAAGGTTTGGAAGGCGGTGTGTTGAGAAATTATGACTAGAGATCTATCAACAGTAGGTTGTTTTAGATGTATTATTAAAAAAGATTTTAATAATATTTAGGACACGTCATTACATGCTGCATGTCTAAATAATAATGCATTCAGTCAATACATAACAGCATTTTTGTTGTAATGGAAAATAATGAAGTTTAGGGGAATATGAAACAGGTGTTGGTCTATAAAAATGTTATGCCTCATCTAATTGCATTCAAAAAATCTCCTGCTTGCTACATCTTTGATGCGGTTTCCAGCAAGGCAAGAGTTTGGGCTTGTGTTGATGACATCACTTTCAGATGCCTCTGAGATCATTCAGAATTAATTGACAAGTGCATTTGATCTGTAGTTGATCTCCTGACCTGCACTGCTTCACTCAATATTCACAATATAGTAATGCAAAAGCCCATAGATGCAGGTCCTTACTCAGAGCAACCTTAACCACTTAAGCCCCGGACCAATATGCTGGCTAAAGACCCAAGGTGTTTTTACAGTTCGGGACTGCGTCGCTTTAACAGACAATTGCGCGGTCGTGCGACGTGGCTCCCAAACAAAATTGGCGTCATTTTTTCCCCACAAATAGAGCTTTCTTTTGGTGGTATTTGATCACATCTGCGGTTTTTAGTTTTTGCGCTATAAACAAAAATAGAGCGACAATTTTTAAAAAAATGCAATATTTTTTACTTTTTGCTATAATAAATATCCCCCAAAAACATATATAATTTTTTTTTTCCTCAGTTTAGGCCGATACGTATTCTTCTACCTATTTTTGGTAAAAAAAATCGCAATAATCGTTTATCGGTTGGTTTGCGCAAAATTTATAGCGTTTACAAAATAGGGGATAGTTTTATTGCATTTTTATTTTTTTTATTTTTTTTACTACTAATGGCGGCGATCAGCGATTTTTTTCGTGACTGCGACATTATGGCGGACACTTCGGACAATTTTGACAAATTTTTGGGACCATTGTCATTTTCACAGCAAAAAATGCATTTAAATTGCATTCTTTATTGTGAAAATGACAGTTGCAGTTTGTGAGTTAACCACAGGGGGCGCTGTAGAAGTTAGGGTTCACTTTGTGAGTGTTTACAACTGTAGGGGGGTGTGGCTGTAGGTGTGACGTCATCGATCGTGTCTCCCCTATAAAGGGGATGACCCGATCGATACGCCGCCACAGTGAAGCACGGGGAAGCTGTGTTTACACACGGCTCTCCCCGTTCTTCAGCTCCGGGGATCGATCGCCGCACTCGAGCGGCGATCGGGTCCGCGGGACCCACGGTCCCGGTCCCGGAGCTTCGAACCGGGTCGCGGGAGCGCACCGCAGGCGCGCGCCCGCAACCCACGGCTGGGTACAAGTACAGGACGTAGCCATGCCAGCCGTGCCATTCTGCCAACGTATATGTGCAGGAGGCGGTCCGGAACTGGTTAAATTGATTGTAAAGGTATATATTTTTTTTAAAATAACAAACATGTTATACTTACCTGCTATGTGCAGTGGTTTTACACAGAGCAGCCCCTATCGTCCTCTTCTCGTGTCCCCCTGCTGGCGCTCCTGGTCTCTCCCTCCTGCCGAATGCCCCCACAGCAAACAGCTTGCTATTGCTTGCCCCTGAGCCACTGCTCTGTGTGTCTATTCACTCACAGCTGTGGCTCATTCCCGCCCACCCACCCTGCTCTCTCTTCATTGGCTCACTGGCTGTGGTTGACAGTGGGTCTCAGTTAATGAGGAGGGAGAGACCAGGGACAGCCAAGGCTTTCATGCACATCGCTGGATCGAGATGGGGTTCAGGTGGATATGGGGGGCTGTGGGCTGCTGCAGACAAGGCTTTTACCTTCATGCATATAATGGATGAAGGTAAAAAACCTTGAGCCTTTACAACCACTTAAAGGGTCCATATACACTGTTGTGTTGTACTAAAATTGATGTGTCCACCTTCCCAAAAATTTAAAAAGTGTCTGTTCCCATCTCAGTAGTGCAGTGTGTTTTGAATACCTTTTTAGTATCCATTTTTTTTCCCATTTATCCATTTTATTTTATTGGGAGACCCATATAAGTCAATGCCAATACAATAAAACTCATATGACATGAACTTTGATGCCAACATGTATTAACCCTTGTAACTCCAAATTCTAAATAAAAAGAATTGAAAACACAGATCAATAGTTACATAGTTAGTCAGGTTGAAAAAAGACACAAGTCCATCTAGTTCAACCATAAAAATAAATAAATAAAATAATAATATCATACAATACCATATACACAATCCTCCACCCACAGTTGATCCAGGAGAAGTCGAAAAACCCCAGCAAAGCATGATTCAATTTGCTACAGCAGGGAAAAAAAGGCAATTATATTTTTCCTGGATAAACTTTACCTATCAATTTCATGTACATTTAGAACATAATCCAGGCCTTTCTTAAAGCAATCTACTGAGCTGGACAGAACCACCTCTGCAGGGAGTCTATTCCACATTTTCACAGCTCTTGCTGTGAATAAACCTTTCCGTATTTAGAAATTAAATTAATTTTCTTCTAGGCGTAAAGAGTGCCCCCTTGTCCTCTGTGATGACCTTAAAGTGAATAACTCAACACCAAGTTCACTATATGGACCCCTTATATATTTGTACATGTTGGTCATATCCCCCCTGAATCTCCTCTTCTCAAAAGTGAATAAATTCAAGTATACCACGTCCACCGCCATCCTTCTGTCTAAGGTTTTACTTACCTCTTCATAAAAATAAATCAGATTGGTTTGACAACTTCTGTCTTTCATGAACCCATGTTGTCTATTCCTTAAAGCATTTTTTTCCAGCAAGAACTCTTTAAACTCTCCAGTCTCTTCCTTACAGGTCTATAGTATCTTGGTAAAGACTTTGGGCCAAATCCACAAAGCAGATGCGCCGACTTAACTCGAGATTTCTAATTTTACTCCGCGCGTATCTTTGCGCCCGATCCTCAAAACGAGTTACGCATTAAAATCCGTATTTTCCGTCCTACCTAAAATGATTACACCGGCGCATCCTCGGACGCAAATTACGCTAGTCACGCCGCTGTTTTTGATAGGCAAAGATGCAAATGAGGGAGATAGGGCGATCCACATAATTAAGTGTGTGCGCCATAGATTACGCCCTGTGCGCACCTGTTAGTTTCCCTGCGCAAATTTACACATTATAAAAGCAGCCCTAATTTTACACATGCTGTGTAAAGGTCTGCTGAAGCAACAGCATTAAGGAAAAGCTGAGCACACATATTTGCTGGACTTCAAACTGTCTGCCAACATGCCCGGGCCATCCATGATCCTAGCGGCACTCGCTACTTTAGAGACGCAAAGAAGGAGGAGGGCACAGAGGAGGAGGAGGAGGGCACAGGAGAGGGTATACCGCCCACGCCGAGATCTCTTTGGCATGCCTGCTTCTGAGGTCTATGGCAACTTCCGTTTTAACCGGGAAGCCATCCTGGAATTAACCAGAATCCTGCAGGATGATCTCACCACCCCAACCCAACGATCCCATGCCCTGCCACCTCTCATCAAAGTAATGGCAACACTCCATTTCCTTGCCACTGGGTCTTTCCAACGCACATGTGGAGGTCTGGCTGGGATGGCACAATCCTCCATGAGCAGGTGTGTCCATCAAGTAGTCCCTGCAATACTGAGATGCATGGCCAATCAATTTGAAAAACCCACCCAGGAGGACAAGCGATTGCAAACCATGACGGACTTTTACAACATTGCCCGATTCCCACGGACCATCGGGGCCATTGATTGTACCCATGTGGCACTACAGCCCCCCCATGAGACAGAGCACCTGTTCTGGAATCGGAAGCACTGGCATTCCATAAATGTCCAGGTAATCGTAGATGCCCATGGCCTCATCTGGCACGTCTGTGCAAAATTCCCTGGATCCTGCCATGACAGCTATATATTCCGGCAGACCAACATCTCCAGAGATTTGGAGCTGAACCTGTATGGAGACAGCTGGCTGGTTGGTGAGTGACATGGGTGTCAGGTATGTCCCCCCCCATGATGCAGACATCACGAGGGGCACATGCATGACTAACATCTTCCTGTCTTTTCCCTTCCAGGTGACTCTGGATGTGCCCTGGGACCACATATGATGACCCCATTCAGGAACCCCCAAACCCCAGGAGAGCAATGCTACAACGAGGCTCACATTCGCACCCGGGCAGTTGTGGAACGCACATTTGGGCTGCTGAAGTCCCGCTTCAGATGCCTGGATAAGTCTGGGGGTACACTGTTGTATTCCCCAGACTTTGTGTGCCAGATCATCGGTGCATGTTGTATTCTGCACAACTTTGCCATGAGAAGGGGACTGGAGATTGACATACGTGCTGACCTGACCCCCGACCCAGGCAATCCCCCCCTAACCCACTCTACCCAGTCTGCTGAGGGCACAGCAGCCAGGAGACGCCTCGCAGAAGGCATCTTTTCACAGTAAACGCACATGAATAATGTCACAATGATAATATTTGTTTTCACAGTAAACGCACATGAATAATGTCACATTGAGAATGTTTTTGATTCATAGTAAACGCAGATTAATTATGTCACAATGAGAATGCATGAATGCACACCACTGTGGTCCCTAGCATATCACATGCACATCGAATTGGATTAGATCCAAGTACCCCCCCCTTTGGTACTTGGGAGCAGTAACGCCACTCCACGGCTCCAATTATGTCACTGTGCATTCATACACCATTCAGGAACCTGGGATCACTTCTCCCTGGTCCTGGGGATCCCTTCTCCACCAAAACTGAGGGTGACACCCTTATTTTATCAGGAATGCCACCCCCCCACATTCACACATCATTCACACACATAAACCAAATCATAAGTACAGTATAATAAACTAAATCATAAAAAATAAAAAAAATAAAAAAGTACCCCTGCTAATTAATTCCTGCGGCGAGTGCTCCGTCTGGGCAGCCCAAGGCCACGGGCACGGCCAACTGGAGGATCTTCACGGGGGGGTGTGAGCAGGGGAGGGAGTATCTTCATGGGGGGGTGAGTGAGCAGGGGAAGAAGGAGCCTCCCCTGGTGTCTGTCCTCCTGCTGGCCTGCCCTCCAAGGCCACTGCTATTCTGTTCAGACAGCCAGTGATGGCAGCCGTATTGGCCTGGCCAGCCCGGGTATTGTCCTGGACAGCCCGGGTATTTTCCTGCACAGCCTGGGTCAGGGCAGTCACCTCCTGGGCCACGCCTGTTGTGGCGGTCTTCAGGTCCCACAAACATGTGATGACCCCCAAAGAGATTTGTGGCCACATCGCCGAGTGACTCCCTCATTGCACCCAGGCTGTGCTCCATCTTGTTAATAGTTTTTTGTATCTCACCCAGAGTGCGGGTCTGCCGGGCATTGTCCTTCTGCAGACTGGCCGGCAGACGCTCAAACACCCCCCTGTTCTCCTGGGTCGCCATCCTGCCTGCCCCTGAGGCTTGTGGCTCTGGAGGAGGGGAGAGAGTGACCCTTGTGGGTTGCAGCCTGTTGGGGGAGGAGTGGGAGGGGCTACCCCTGATGGTGGCCTGACTGCTGCCAGCCTCTGGGGTAGCCTCTGGGGTAGCCTCAAGAGTATCCTCAAATGTCATTAGCTCAGAGGCCAGAAGGATTTCCCTGCCAAGCTGCAGGTTTTCTTCTTCCTCCCCCTCATCCTCCTCCCCCTCATCCTCCTCATGAGTGGAGGTTTGGCCACTCCCCTCCCCTGGGGAATCCTCAGCAGCCTCCTGTCCTTGGGGTGGTGCAGCAGCCTGGCCTGATGGCCCAGCATCCTCCTGGGCTGATGGGCCAGCATCCTCCTGGCCTGATGGGCCAGCAATCTCCTGGTCATCTGTGGAGGACACCAAACAATCACAGGTTTGAGGATCCACACACTTGGCACATCTTCCCTTCCCCCACCCACACATGCTAATCACCAGATAGAAAAAACAAAACTTACCTGGCCCCACAGGAACATCAGAGTCAAAGCCACGCAGGCCCACCACCTGCTCTGGCTGGAAACACTGGGCCACTGCCCATTCCTCCTCAGTCAGCCGGATGGGGCATGGTCCCCCTCCTCCAGTGCCCCTCCTATGGGCAGTGAGCTTGGCCACCTTATTGCGGACCACGCTCCTCAGATCATTGATCTTTTTCTGTATGCCAGCGGGGGTCCTCGGCCCCCCCCCCCCCCCGCCGCATTTATCTGATCTGTAATTTTTTGATAGATCTTCTTCCTTTGGGCCGGGGAGGTGTTCCGGCTCTCAGGCCCATGTAAATAGCGCCCATATCGGACGATGGACTTGGCAAGGATTTGCTTCTCCACATGGGTAAAATTAAGCTTCCTGCGCTTGGGTGCCATCACAGACACCACGCAACAAGAAAACTCACAGGACAAACAAAAAATACACTTATCAGAAACAAACAACAACTACAATCTAATACTCCTCCAAAACTTCTCTATCACACACAACTCACCAACAAACACTGACAAACGTTCAGAGCAGAAGCAACTTGCTCTAGGAAGGGAACACAGGGAAATACTTTTGCAAGAAAAGTGTGTTTGACTGGGGCTATTTACACACAGGGCGATCCTCAAACTAAGTATGCTTGGCCTTTTACCTATCTCACTGATTGCGCCGAGCAAAGTTCTGCACATGCCCAGTGAGAAGCAGATTCGTGCGCGCATGCGCAGTACAGCCGGCCCTTCATTTGCATGGGGTCACGGCTCATTACAATGAAGCACGCCCACTTCCTTCCCACTTGCAATAACCCCGCCTTACGCCTCGGAATTTAAGTTACGTAAGCGCAATTTTGTGCGCAAATGCGCTGTGGATACGGCACTTACGAGACCAACTTAGGGTGCCGTAACTTAAATGACATAAGTTTGGAAAAACTTAATTTCCGCCGCTGGCTGTGGATTTGGCCCTTTGTTTCCTTTTTAAATATAGGCACCATATTAGCCCTACGCCAATCCAGTTGTACTATTCCAGTCATTAACGAGTCCCTAAAAATTAGATACAATGTGCATCAAAAAGCTAATCAACTTAAAGGGTTCACCCTAAAACATTTTTTTTCTTTATCTACCATCAAAACCAGCATACTAGCGTCAGCTACAGTATGCCTTTTTTTTTTTTTGTGCTGTACTTACCGTTTAATCGTCCACTTTTGTTTCAGACTCCGGCGGGGAAATAGGTGTTCCTATGAAGAGGGGAACATGATTGACGTCCGGCTATGGCGCGTCACGCGTTCCAAAAATAGCCGAAATAGGACTCGGATATATACGGCGCCTGCGCAGTCAGCTCCTAGTCTGTGCGCAGGCGCCGTATAGCACCGTGAAGAGCCGAGTCCTACTCTGGCTATTTTCGGAACGCGTGACGCGCCATAGCCGGACGTCAATCATGTTCCCCTCTTCATAGGAACGCCTACTCCCCGCGGGAGTCTGAAACGAAAGTGGACGATTAAACGGTAAGTACAGCGCAAAAAAAAAAAGGCATACTGTAGCTGACGCTAGTATGCTGGTTTTGATGGTACATAGTTGTTTTTTAGGGTGAACCTCCGCTTTAATCAAGGAAACGCAGGTTGATGCATAACCATGCACCTACCTAATGCTAAAAAAAGTGTTCTTAAAGTGGAGGTCCACCCTAAAAAAAATACACCAAAATTCTGCAAAACAATAGAAAAAAAATAGAATTTTTTTTTTTTACTTACCAGAAATTGCGTTTGCTATGCGGATCTTCCTAATCTGCCTCTTCCTGGTCTGCCGCTGGTCTTCATCCTCGCGTTGTCTTCTGGGGAAAGGTGCGCACTGCCTTCTGGGAACTGTGTGTATCCCAGAGAGCAGCTGCCCATTCATACAGCGCCGTGAGACTCACGCATGCGCAGTAGGAAACGGGCAGTGAAGCTACAAGGCTCCACTGCTTGTTACCCTTAGTGAGGATGGCGGCCCCGGGCAGGGCTGTATTTAGGTTTGTGCTGCCCTAGGCCTGACTAATCTTGTGCACCCCCTAATTTAAATATGACCCACCCCTTCCTGTCAAGGCCACACCCCTTGCGGTTTAAGACCCACCCTGAAATTTTCAAGTGAGGACACTAGTTCTGATGGCCTGGGGGGGGGGCAATGGATTCCCTTAATTTGCATAGATTTCCTCTCACTTCCTGTTTGGCTATTGGACATGAAGTGAAGGAAAATCTCTGCAATGGGACTCGGATGGTAAAAAATTAGAAGCGACCCCCCCCCCCCCACACACACACACAAACAGTTGCAGAATGCCAACCGCCCACATACTGGAAGCAGTGCGGCCAATTTATGGGGGCGCTAAACTAGTTTGCCCAACAGTGTAGCGCAAGCCGGCGGGGACATTGTCCATGCTGCCCCCCTGCAAAGTGCTGCCCTAGGCCTGGGCCTTGTTGGCCTAGGCCAGGATACAGCATTGGCCCCCGGGACCTGCAGCGATCGACGGATCGGCCTCAGGGGGCCAACATCGCGGGCGCCTAGGACAGGTAAGAGTCCTTATTAAAAGTCAGCAGTTACAGTGTTTGTAGCTGCTGACTTTTTTTTTTTTAAAAACGTGGGTGGAACCCAGCTTTAAAGCTGAAGTTTAGCTTAAAAAAAAAAGAAAAACACTTTTTCTATATAGTCTTGGTTCCATTACTTAGCTGTAATTAAGTTTCTGTTGCAAGGTGCAGGCTGCTGGATTCTGTAAATTTATGACTCCAGGGCTGCCCTGTCCTCTTCTTGCTGCTAAACTTGTGGGATTAACAGCATTGGCTCTCTGGGCTCAGATGATATACAGATGATCAGATGGAGCACACTAATTTGTCAACTGTAAATAAAGAGGGGTATCCCATGGATCAAAGGCAGGATTATATAAAGATTATTAGTGTGCATGTCAGGTAGCTCTGATGAGGAGGATCCTCCTTCGAAATGCGTTGGTACATTTGAGGCAGTGACTATGTGTTGATAAACAGGTTTAACAGTTGAGCATTCTTTGTATTTACTGTGTAGAGATTGTCTATCTTTGGATAGATTTTTATGTTTCGTGTTGTTTTCCCAAGTACATTTGGGAGCATAAGATATTGATTTCTAATAATGTTTTATCAATGATATTGATGATGTGAATTTTATCTGTTCTGTAGTTTACCTATAGTTCACATTTGATTGATCCTCTAAAATGATTGAATTATGTTATCCATGGGTAAAACTTCATAGAGTATTATGTGACTGTTCTGAGAAGGCGTGCCTAGGGGGGGGCCAGAGGGGGCCCTGACCCCCCCCAACATCAGGCTGTGCCCCACCATGTGCCCCCCATGTGCCCCACCATGTTGCAATTTTTGTATTTTGCTCCCCGAGAGGGAGAGCGTCCCCAGTCAGCTCTGCGGGGGATTCCTCCCCCTCCCTCTGCTCGCCATCACTGCATAATGCGAGCGCTCACACAACCAGATATTCTAGCCTGGACCGTGTTTAAGTGTGTGCACTGCAGACTGCAGTACACTGTAATCCCTGAACTACATTATCTCCATCCCTTCTCTCTCCCCCCCATCTGTCTCCCTCCCCCTCTCCTGTTCTTTCAAAACATTCACAATTTACTTTCACTTTCAGTTAGGCAGATAATATACGGTGCAAATTTCTTTCCTGCATCCACAGATTGCAGGAAAGAAACTTGCATGATTCCCCCATCAACAGACAGTGGTGACAGGGGAATATCCCTCCTGCCCAGCAATTATATTCTCCCGACAAACAGTGATTATCACCAGTGGCTATACAGCAACCACTAGTGATAATTATAAGAGAATCTGCTCATTAATGGTTCAAATCTCAGCCAGTTTCTGCTGAACCAGCTGAGATTTAAACTGTCTATGGCTGGTCTTAGCTCTTAGGCAGCCCATACATTGATTAACACTGTGGAGTGTCAGCTTCCTGGCAGGATCGGGCATGTGGGATTTCAAAAACACCCGAGCCCATCTCTATTGGTTGTAGACATTTGAGCTCCCTGCAGGTTGCTTAGCAGCAGTGGACCCTTCTCTGATATGCTGATCGGGATGCAATCCAGGTGATGCTCTTAGTCAAATCCTAGTCATAAATATCAGAGATTTTATTGATCAAAGCCCACACTTTACAGGCATAGAGCCCACATGGCTGCTGATCATACGGTTGATTATATTTATGTGGTTGTACTCTTGATGCTAATAATTACTGTGTTTATTAGATCTGACTGGGAGCATCACCTGGATCACATGCCGATCAGCATGTCAACAGAGAAGGTTATACGGCATTACTGCTGCTAGGTGACCAGCTGGGGGCTCAGCTCTCTATAACCAATAGTGCCAGCCTTCTCCTGCATGCACCCATAATGTCACCAGCACTAGGTCCTAATAGACTGCCACCGCTGCCAAGGAGACAGATGCCAGACCAGCACTGTAAATAGCAGGGCCAGGACAGCTGGGGATCCCCACTGTGGCAGAACACCAGGGCCCGGTGGCAAGACAACCTTTGCAACAATGATAGTTCTCCCACTGCTTTGGACCCTTATATTTTCTTGGTGTGCTGGTGACATATATCTCTTGTTTTCTGCCACCCTGGGGGGCCCCAGTATAGTAGGAAGGGAGCTCACTGCAGAACATGTGAAAGGGCCCGTTGTGGGATCGTAGTAAAGGGCTCCAGGATATATATATATATATATATATATATATATATATATATATATAATTGCATTTTATAGTTGGCCCCCCTACTTTTGTCCCTGTCCCCCCATGTGCCCCCCCTAAATATGAAAGCTGGAGACGCCACTGCTGTTCTCTGATCAGCGTAAGGGAATTAAGAGGGTTTTGGCTTACTGGAGCACATTGGGAAATAGATCTGAAGTTTATTGAAATATGGTTCAGTAAAAGCAAATGGCTAACATGTTTTGGCCTTGATCACAACTCATTTAAGACAGAAAAACAACACATATATATATATATATATATATATATACATACATACACAGAGAATACAAATGACCAGAGAGGCCCATCCCATTACTCAATTTACATCATTCTATTAACTACATGCCGACCAGCCTGTCAGTGTCATTTTTATAGTAATCAAAGTATTTTTATAGCACTGATCACTATAAAAATGCCAATGGTCCCAAAAGTTTGTCAAAAGTGTCCAAAGTGTCCTCCATAATGTCGCAGTACCGGAAAAATATTGCTGATCGCCACCATTACTAGTAAAAAAAAATGTTAATAAAAATGCCATAAAACTACCCCCTATTTTGTAAACTCTATAACTTTTGTGCAAACCAATCAATAAACGCTTATTGCAATTTTTTTAATGAAAAATATGTAGAAGAATACGTATCGGCCTAAACTGAGGAAAAAAACTTTTTTTTATATATTTTTGGGGGATATTTATTATGGTAAAAAGTAAAAAATATTCATTTTTTTCAAAATTGTCACTCTATTTTTGTTTATAGCGCAAAAACTAAAAACCGCAGAGGTGATCAAATACCACCAAAAGAAAGCTCTATTTGTGGGAAAAAAAGGACGCCAATTTTGTTTGGGAGCCACGTCGCACGACCGCGCAATTGTCAGTTAAAGCGACGCAGTGCCGAATCGCAAAAAGTGTTCTGGTCTTTGACCAGCAATATGGTCCGGGGCTTAAGTGGTTAAAGTACACATTGCAAACACCGCTATAAATGGGCAGGTTCCAGGTCGGAAATTTTCTCTGAATATATCACAATCGTTTAACCCCCTCAGCGATATTCCCGAGTCTGGCTCGGGGTGGAATTTCAGCACCAAAAGCGGTAAACCCGAGCCAGACTCGGGAACGCTTTGCAGTGTCCACAGGCAGAGTTTACTTACCTTGTCCCTGGATCCCTCCCCGCTGTGTGATCGAGCTGTGTCTCCTCGCTCGATTAACAGTGCCTGTGTGTCGCCGAGCTTCGTTCCCTGCGACGTTACGACGCACAAGGGCGGAGATCAGCGCAAAATTCAAAAAAGTAAATAAACACAATACATACAGTATACTGTAATTTTATAGATTACAGTACTTTATGGAATAAATACACACCACCTTTGTCCCTAGTGGTCTGCCCAGTGTTCTGCATGCACTTTTATATAATAAAAACTGTTCTTTCTGCCTGGAAACTGGAGAATGTCCATACCAACCAAAAAGTGTCCCTTTATGTCAAAAGTGGTTTAAGACCAGCTAAAAAACAGCGATAATAAATTAGAATCACTTGCAGAATTGAGCGATAGCGATTTGTGGGAAAATTCGCCATCAAACACGGAAAGTTATAATTTTTATTATTATTATATTACTTGTTATAATTATTTATATTTATTTATTATATTATAATTTATGATTTTGTGTTTCAAATGTTATTATACCCGGGATGTCTATTAGACTCTTGTTTGGACAGATTTAAGTGAGTTATTCCAGTTATTCCAGACCACCGGATCGATCCGCTGGAGCCGATTCCAGCGGATAGATTTCTTAGCATGCTAAGAAATTTTTATCCGCTGGAAATCGGTCGGCCCGAAATATATCTGCGGATAAATATCCGCTGGATCGTACACACCAGCGGATCTATCCGCTGAAACCGATCCGCGGATCAATTTCAGCGGATCGATCCTCTCGTGTGTACAGGGCCTAAGAATTACAGGCCTACAGTATAAAACGCCAAATTTCCATGCAGAATAATGGTTCGCTTTCAGCACCTAAAATCTGAAAGAATCATACCGCCAGGGAGGTTAAAATCAATGATCTGGACAATGGATCTAGATGAGGTAAAGAAAAAGTAAATAACTTTTTTTGTGTAAAAGATACACATATTAAATCAACAAACACCTACATTTCCCTTTATGTATAATATCCAGTTATTATAACAAAGACTAAGGACTAATACTGTATATATGGGATATGCAAAGAAAAAAGTATTATATATTCAATAGATAATATGAGTAAATAGATGTAATTTACAAAGAAACTAATCCGCATCGTATCTAAAATTCCTTCCTGATGGTATCCCGGTTTGGAGATTAAATATTTATATAAAAAAAAACGGGATCGTGATGAATGTTAAATAAATTAGGGTACCACCATAGATTAAAACAAGAGGGATGTTTCTTTTTTTTCTTATGATCCACATGACTGGTGTATAGCTGATGTCCCGACTACAACCCAGTACCCGTGCCCAACTAAACCTAGAGTAAAGACAAACGACTTCTTGGTTAAGAGGCCAGCCGGCCACTTTATTATTTCAAATAACAAACAGTAAAACTCTTTAAATATATAAATATATATATATAAAACAACAACCAATATATATATATATATATATACACCATAACAACCCACAACTTTTTAACTGCTGTCTTATTTAAGGTAAGCGAAGGAATATGACAACTACCCCATCGGCTGCACTATCACCACCCTGGCCCCTAGCCGTGGTCCCACAAGCTCAGGGACGAGCTGTTGCTTCGTGCCACTGCAGCCCGATGTTATCTTGTAGCCCACCATTTACGACTAGGGAGGGTACCCATACCTAGATAGGTCCAACCCATCCCATGTCATAAACAGTCTTCATTCACTATACCACCAAGACCCATGCCAAACACCCACCTAACATTCCTCAACCTGACCACCACAAAATGGGCGGGCGGGCTGGAAATTCTCCCTGCTGGTCCCACTATCTTGCCCTGCTGCCCAGGAATGAGCTGGGCCCACCCCCAACCCGGGATACTATACACTACCCCCTCCCCTTTACCTAACTCACACCCCATCACCAGATTTTCTGACCCCTCCTAAAACTGCCCACTGGTGTTCTCCCCCCAGCTTCCCCAGTCATGCCGGCCCTCCACCTAGGTTCCCTTCTTTTCCGGGCCTATCCTTGACTGGTGTATAGCTGATGTCCCGACTACAACCCAGTACCCGTGCCCAACTAAACCTAGAGTAAAGACAAATGACTTCTTGGTTAAGAGGCCAGCCGGCCACTTTATTATTTCAAATAACAAACAGTAAAACTCTTTAAATATATAAATATATATATATATAAAACAACAACCAATATATATATATATATACACCATAACAACCCACAACTTTTTAACTGCTGTCTTATTTAAGGTAAGCGAAGGAATATGACAACTACCCCATCGGCTGCACTATCACCTCCCTGGCCCCTAGCCGTGGTCCCACAAGCTCAGGGACGAGCTGTTGCTTCGTGCCACTGCAGCCCGATGTTATCTTGTAGCCCACCATTTACGACTAGGGTGGGTACCCATACCTAGATAGGTCCAACCCATCCCATGTCATAAACAGTCTTCCTTCACTATACCACCAAGACCCATGCCACAGACTCCCACTAGTGACACCTCACGCGTGGGAGGCCCGCCACAAACGCAATGCCCGCTGCAACCCTTCCTGGAGCCCCAGGAACCACATGTCAATCCCTACCGCTGAAAGATGGACGCCATCCGCCCTCAAGTACAGTCCGGCATCCTCCTCCAGCTCACGGTGACGAATGTTGACCTTAATCCTGGTCTTGTTGACCCGTTCCACCGACCGTGCCCCTCTCCAAGCCGTCCTGGACACTATATCCGACCACAACACTATCATGTCAGGGAAGGCAGATCTCAACCGAATAAAGTCCCACTTAATGTCCCTGACCAGCTCCCTAGAAGACCTGAGACACAAGTCGATCCCCCCGACATGCAAGAGAAGCACGTCCGGGGGCCTGTGCAGCCTGGCATACCTCTGAACCTCGGGAAGGACCCAAGACCACAACATGCCCGGGATCCCAATCCAATGCACCTCAGCCTCCTCCACACTGAAACCCAGCTGCTTCCCGGTACTCCTAACCATGGCCCGCTTCGCCCCCCAATGGACATATGAATGTCCCAGGATCCACATCAAACACGGCGGACCTGTAAGACAAAAGAAGAAAAGGGGGGGGGACATAGACACGCATCCATAACCGAACACCCCCTCCCCAACAGGACACCCCCGAACAGGAGACAAACACCAACAGCAGAATACATGCACCCAGGCGACCCTCCCCCCAAACCCTTAAAGTAGATGGGGGCGAACGTAGAGCCGGAACCTCCGCGACTCCCAGCGACCAATACGTTGCAGAATCTGGTCACTGACCCCCCACCTCGCCGCCTCCATGGCCGCCCCAATCCTGAAGGAATGCGAGGAATAATCCCGCTCGGAGAAACCGCCCAAAGACAAGCACCTTCGAAACACAGACACGAACTGAAATCACGATAAAGGCGACCCATCATCGTGTACCAACAGCGTAACCCCCCCCCCCAGGCGGCCGGCACCCCAGCCAATCGCGTAGGACTAAGACCGGACACAAGTCCAACCCGGCCACGGCCCCCAGAACTACTTTCACCCCCCTGCCCAGCTGATCCGTCTTAGACCTGCGGATGGTTAACTCAGCCGAGTCCGACCCCACCGCCACATCCGCCAGGGCCAAGCCCCCGGCCACTGACTTCGACGGACTAACCAGCTCACTGATCCGAAGTGCACCAAAAAAGGCCAGCACAAACGCAGCCCGGAACAATCGTGCCTCGAACTCCGAAGAACAAACCCGAGGTAACGAACCAACCAAAACCCCCAGCATACTCAACGATACAGGCCGTCGCGAGTCCGGCACACACCTCCCCCTCCTGTAACCCCTCAACGCCTTACGCACAATAAAGGCCTTAGTCACATCCCGAACCCCCCAAAGCTGGAACAAGAAAGCAAGCCCTGACAACTTCTTACTTACCGATGCCACCGACACCCCGTCCTCGCAATTCTTCCCCACAAAATACAGCAACAGATGTAGCCTGTCGTCGGAACAACCCCCGACGCTACTCACCAGCTCAGACCACTCCCGCCACACCCGCTCATATGCTTGCCACGTGGAATCCACCACCGAGCGAAGTACCAGCGACATCACGGTGTCAAGACGAGGTCCCACAAGTGCCCGGGGCATGCGACACCCACCGGATCCGCTCCCGGAGCCAACTGCCGAAACCTCTCCCACTGCAAACGAGAAAGCGCATCAGCCACCTCGTTCTCCACCCCAGGAATGTGAACAGCAGACACAAAAACATTCAAACGCATACACAGCAACACCATGTACCGCAACAAACGGACAACCGGCAAAGAAGACGCCGTCAAGGAATTGACGGCCTGAACCACGCCCAGATTGTCACAGTGAAAACGAACCCTCCGGTTCATGAGCTCCCCACCCCACAGCTCCAGGGCAAGCAGTATCCAAAACAATTCCAACAACATCAAGTTACGGATGAGGGGGGACTCAGCCAGTTCCTCCGGCCACCGATCCGCGCAGACCCGGCAGCATCCGTGAACAACTCCAGTTCGGCTGCGCGAATAGCAGGACGCAACCAAAAGGACCTGCCATTGTAGTGTTCCAGAAAGGAATCCCAGACCTGCAAGTCCGCCTGATGGTCCTGGCTCAACCGCACGAAATGGTGCGGAGCCTTTACCCCCGCAGTCGCAGCAGCAAGCCGCCTGCAAAAAACCCTCCCCATAGGCATGATTCTGCAGGCAAAATTCAGCTTGCCCAACAGCGACTGCAAATCACGCAACTGGATTTTGGACCGGCGAGCCGCCGAAACCACAGCCGCCCGAAGATCCACCAGCTTGTCACTGGGCAGGCGGCATTCCATCCGCACCATGTCGATGACAATGCCCAAAAATGTCAGCACCGTGACAGGACCTTCCGTCTTATCCCGAGCCAATGGAACCCCAAAAACCCGAAAGATATGTTGCAAGGTAGACAACAAAATGAGACAAGTCCGCTCGCCCGGCGGACCAATCACCAAAAAGTCATCAAGATAGTGCAGCACCGAACGGAGCCCAGACAAGTCCTTGACGACCCACTCCAAAAAGGAGCTGAACATTTCGAAATAGGAAATAGCGCAACCCATAGGAAGGCATCGGTCCGCAAAATATTGTCCCTCCCAACGACAGCCCAGCAGTCTGACACTGTCTGGATGCACCGGCAGGAGACGAAACGCCGACTCAATGTCGGTCTTCGCCAAAAGCGACCCCTTCCCGAAGGCCTGAACCCATCGCACCGCCTCGTCGAACGAGGCATACGAAACGGTACAGAGGGCCGGATCAATCGCGTCGTTCACCGACCCCCCCTTTGGATGGGACAAATGGTGAATAAGCCTGAACTGATTCGGCTCCCTCTTGGGTACAACACCCAAGGGGGAGACCACCAAGTCATTCACCGGCGGCTCGGCAAACGCCCGGCCATCCTGCCCAACGCCACCTCCTTGCGCAACTTACCTGTTACCACCTCCGGATGTTCATGAGCCGACTTCAGATTGACCGGGACAGGGGGGACTGAGGAAATCGAGCTGGGTATGGGGAACCCATCCCGAAAACCTGCCCACAACGACGGGCTGCCCCCCTATCAGGATACCTACTTAGGTACGGCACCATCTTTTCCACCTTCCCCGGCGTCCTCCCTTTTTCCAGCGTCGGCAGGCTTCTTCCCTTTTCGGAAGCACTTGGACCAGGGGTGGGCCCCCCGCAGCCGGAGCATTCGTGCTTAAAACAGCAGGAGCCCCCATACTTGCAGGTCCCATCATTGTATTGCCACCAATACCCCTTGCGCTTCGCGGCCGACGATGACGAGGAGGAAGCACCCCCGGCCCCCCCGTGAAAGGGCAGCGGCACAGCTTTTGCCTGAACCATCAGCTTAACCCACAAACCTATATCCTTCTGGTCCCAGCGCAACGCTGGCCGAACGGCTTTCCGTTGCCGGAACTGCTCGTCGTACCGGAGCCACGCCGTGCCCCCGTAAATCCTCTGAGCCTCGCTAATCGCATCCAGGTAGCCAAACAAACCCGAACAATTTTCTGGGGCCTTCTCCCCAATGACGCTCGCCAAGATGTGAAAGGCCTGCGTCCAGTTTACAATCGTTCTCGGGATCAGCCGGTACCGCCGTCTCTCCTCCTCTTCCTTCTTGCTCTCGTCGGACTTAATCTTGTCCAGATTAATCTTCTCAAGGGGAAGCAGAGAAAAGATCTCCACGTACTCCCCTTTCCAAATCCTCTCCTTCACTTCCGTCTTCAAATGAGAGCCCAATGGTCCCTCATAGCAGATGTACAACTCACCTCTCGCCGAATCCGCTAAACGCACACCATCTACCACCGCCCCGGCCACCACGCCCCCGTCACCGCGCCGGCCACCGGTGCCACCGCCACCGCAGGCGGCGGGGCCAGAGGCGCCGAAACCGCCTGCCCCTCTGACCCTGGCGGAACCGTCAAAACCGGTGCCACCAGAGAGGGTGCCAACACGACCGGCGGCGGAGCCGCAGCCACAAGCGGCGGCAAGAACGCCGACCCCGCTAACCCCCTGGAAAGGGAAACCCCCCCCGCCCGCAGGCGGGACCGTCGGACCACATTGTGCTATCCACGCCGGCACCGGGGAAATCCCGGCGCCAGCAGGGGGCACCATGGGGGCCCTGCACGCCACCAGGGCCGCCCACAAATGCAACATCTCCCCTGCGCCCGTTCCCAGCACCCCCACCTGCGGAGACCCAGCACCAAGGGGGGCCACCCCAGCCCCACCTGCCACAACCGACCCCCCCCAACCATCTCAGGAGGAGCACCCCCACCCACCATAGATGAGCCTGACAGCACAGGGACAGGGACAGTGACAGGGACAGTGACAGGGACAGTGACAGGGACAGCAACAGACATAAAGCCAGACTCACCACGCGGCCCAGAAGGTTCCGAACGACCAGCCGTTGCACCGGATCCCAGACGCGACTCCATCCTCAGCGACTCCCCGACCGGGACCTCGGATTCCGAGTCCGAAATCTCCCCCTCCAAACGGTGGTCCCCCTGGTCGGCAGGGGACGTTGCAGGCGCCGAAGGTCCCGCTCGCGCCGCCGTGCCGTCAACAGCCCGCGACTCCCTCACACCGCGGCCGGATCTGATAGGCCTCCCGCGCCTAGCGCCCTGCCGCCCTGCAGGCACCGCTCCAGCTCCTCCGACATCCCCCGGACCATCCGACCGTCTTGCTGCTGTAGCCGCGGCCGCCCGAATGGAGGAGCCCGCGCCAGATGTTGCCTTCCGTCCACGCCGATCGCCACCAGGTAGGGGGGAAGGCCCAGCCCGGCCCGCAGTCGACCCCAGTGCCCTCGCAGAAGGCCTGGAGGGTGACACCGAAGCCACCCTCCCGGCCGGGCCCCGCCGATGATGGGGATTCCTCCCAGCTCCGGCAGCCAATGCAGGGCGTTTCGCCACCGAACCTGGAGGGTCCGAAACCGGGCTCCTAGAGTGGCGGCTCGCCCCAGGGGTCGCATCAGGCGAATAGCGCGCCGGAGGCCTAGACCTCCGCGCACGTGAAGTAAGTGGGGAAGGCGAAGCAGAGCTCTGCCCCGACCCCTGCAAAAGCACAGCAAGCTGAGAATTCAGCCACTGCGCCCCATTCAACTCAGCAGCTGAACGCAGCTGCTCTACCAGGCCCTCAAAAGCGTCCATAACTGCAAAGCAACCAAAAGTCCAAAAATTCAAAAGTCAAATTCTCCCTGCTGGTCCCACTATCTTGCCCTGCTGCCCGGGAATGAGCTGGGCCCACCCCCCAACCCGGGATACTATACACTACCCCCTCCCCTTTACCTAACTCACACACCATCACCAGATTTTCTGACCCCTCCTAAAACTGCCCACTGGTGTTCTCCCCCCAGCTTCCCCAGTCATGCCGGCCCTCCACCTAGGTTCCCTTCTTTTCCGGGCCTATCCTTTACTTTCCGGATGTGAAGAGTACCTCCTCTTTTAAGAATACTATCATTAAAGTCTAATAGCTGGATTCAGATAGCTTTACGCCGGCGTATCAGTAGATACGCCGTCGTAACTCTGAATCTACGCCGTCCTAAATTTAAGCGTATTATGGAAACCAGATACGCTTAAATTAGGCTAAGATACGAGCGGTGTAAGTCTCCTACGCCGTCGTATCTTAAGGTGCAATATTTACGCTGCCCGATAGGTGGCGCTTCCGTTGAGTTCGGCGTAGAATATGTAAATGACTAGATACGCCGATTCAGAAACGTACGTGCGCCCGGCGCATTTTTTTTACATCGTTTACGGCTTTTTCCGGCGTAAAGTTAGTCGAACAAATAGCTGGCCTAGTCAATGTTAAGTATGGCCGTCGATCGTTCCCGCGACGAAATTTGAAAATTTTACGTCGTTTGCGTAAGTCGTCCGTGAATGGGGCTGGACGTAATTTACGTTCACGTCTAAACCAATACGTCCTTGCGCCGTACTTTGGAGCAATGCACACTGGGATGTGTACACGCACGGCGCATGCGCCGTTCGTAAAAAACGTCAATCACGTCGGGTCACCACCCATTTACATAAAACACGCCCCCATCATCCTCATTTGAATTAGGCGCGTTTACGCCGGCCCCATTTACGCTACGCCGCCGTAACTTAGGAGGCAAGTGCTTTGTGAATACAGCACTTGCCTCTCTGACTTACGGCGGCGTAGCGTAAATACGATACGCCGCCGTAAAAATGCACACATCTACCTAAATCCAGCTATAAATCTCTGTGCCATCTTTGGCTCCATGGATGCAGGTGCAAGCGCATGCTAACCACTCTACAGGAGTTCTGGTCGGAGATTGAGTTCCTGACAATCATCAATGCTGGTTTGACACACCACACTGCTGGCGTGTGTGTGTACACAGTTTGGGGTAAGAGTACCCACCCCCCTTCCCTGGTGTTGGATGCACGCTCCTTGGATACCACCTTGCATATCTCAGCTTCAGCATTTCACCTCATGAACATATTGTTTCTATGTCTAAGGAATTAAACATGCGATTTTGAACTTTTTCCTTCAGGGATTCCTGTAAAGGCCATTCAAGTTTTTTTTTAGCTGTGTTTTTTAGACGTTTTCTTTTTTGACACCACCTATATACTTCATTTTTGGTTTATTTATGCATATACATGTGGGTCTGTGCCTGTGCATTACTTTGAATGGTTTTCACTTATATGAACATTTTCTGCATGTACGTATATGAGCACTGTATGCAGCACTTTGGCGTATCTCTATTTTCTTTGAATATATACTATATGTACAGGCAGTCCACGGGTTACAAACAAGATAGGGACTGTAGGTTTGTTCTTAAGTTGAATCTGTTTGTAAGTCGGAACATGTACATTTTTTAAGTGTAGCTTCAACCAAAAAAATCTATTTTTAAGCTTTTTGGATAGCATAGGGAAGGGTTATCACCCCTGTAACATTTGTTTTGCTGTCTGTGCACCTGTTCAGAAGATTTCACCTCACTTCCTTTCCTAATGACAATTGGATTTAGAAAATTTGGGATTGTTAGGGAAACATGGACTGGTGATAAAGCATCAGTGGAGGTACCTTTTTCCCATAATAACTCTTACAGGAGTGAATTTCCCTTCCTAGGGGTAGATTTCCTCTCACTTCCTGTTGTCTCCCTCCGTTTGTAAGTAGGAGTCGTTTGTAAGTTGGATGTTTGTAAGGAGGGGACCGCCTGTACTTGACACTTTGTATAGTAGCCTATATATACCTCTGGACATCTATCCGCAGTATTCATTTATTTTATAGCGCCACACCCCCCTTGTTTTTTTCTATTTTGTGCAATTATTATTATTGTTGATGCTGGCTGCTTGTTGATATTAGTGGCGCAATTTTTCCCCCACTATCTTACCACCATAGATTAATGGCAGGGTGTGTACACTATGCAAAGCTTCCACAAAAAAATAAATAATAATAATTGTATGCACACCCAAGGGTTATCTCCTCATATCTGAATTACTAAAGTATGAAACAGCATCCCATGATATAGCTCTCCAAGATGTAACCCCCCTCCCCCCATCCCCCATGTGTCTCCTGCAGCCCTATCATTCACACATAGGAGGAAGGGAGGGATAGATATGGGACCTCATTACTATTGTCCTGGGGAGGGGCACTGGCCTTTG
The DNA here is from genome assembly GCF_905171775.1 of Rana temporaria. Classification (NCBI taxonomy): domain Eukaryota; kingdom Metazoa; phylum Chordata; class Amphibia; order Anura; family Ranidae; genus Rana; species Rana temporaria. The sequence goes on from NC_053492.1 coordinate 355,850,270, forward strand.
GGAGACACATGGGGGATGGGGGGAAGGGGTTACGTCTTGGAGAGCTATATCATGTGATGTTGTTTAAAGAGGTTGTAAAGGAAAACATTTGTTTCCCTAAATAGCTTCCTTTACCTTAGGCCCCGTACACACGACCGAGTTTCTCGGCAGAATTCAGCCAGAAACTCGATCGGAGCTGGATTCTGCCGAGAAACTCGGTCGTGTGTACACTTTTCACCGAGGAAGCCGATGAGAAACTCGTCGGGCCAAATAGAGAACATGTTCTCTATTTCCTCGTTGTTCAATGAGGAAAGTTGGCTCGCCGAGATCCTCGGCGGCTTCAACACAGAACTCGACGAGGAACTCGATGTGTTTGGCACGTCGAGTTCCTCGGACGTGTGTACGGGGCCTGAGTGCAGTCCACCTTCACTTACCTCATCCTTCGATTTTGCTTTGAAATGTCCTTATTTCTCCTGAGAAATCCTCACTTCCTGTTCTTCTGTCTGTAACTCCACACAGTAATGCGACACGTTCTACCTGGTGTGGAGAAAGCCTCTTGAGGGGGGAGGGGGCGAGCAGGAGTGTCAGGACGCCCACTAACACACAGCTCCTTTCTCTATCTGCAAAGTAGGGAGCGTCCTGACTTGTCTGCTCGCCCCCTCCCCCCACAAGAGGCTTTCTCCACACCAGGTAGAAAGTGTTGCATTACTGTGTGTGGTTACAGACAGAAGAACAGGAAGTGAGGATTTCTCAGAAGAAATAAGGACATTTAAAAGCAAAATCGAAGGATGAGGTAAGTGAAGGAGTACTTCACTAAGGTAAAGGAAGCCATTTAGAGAAAAAAAATTCCTTTACAACCCCTTTAATACTTTAATAAATCAGGCGTGAGGAGATAACCCTTGGGTGTGTATAAAATTATTTATTTTTTGTGGAAGATTAAATATCCAACAAACTTCCCTATCTAGGAGTCTATGTGGATATCCCCCCCACCTTTGAAGGGGAATCTTAATTTTCTCCAAGCCATTGAAAACAAATGCAGACATGTCACCTGAATGTACATGCTTGAAAGGCTTTGACACATTGGAGAGTCCTTCTCATTCGAATAGGACGCTCCATGGTAATGCTCACTAATGCGTGTTCTAAGTGGTGCAACCTATATACAGAAGCTTACAAAAAGTGCATTCCACAGCATAAATTACATTATTGGTCCTACAGTTATTAAGATCGCTAATCTTAATCCTCTGTGGATCACTTTTCAGAGGGGCTGAAGTATAGCTGCATAGGCGAACTTACCCTAATTGTGAAGTTTTTCTTTGTTTTTCTCAATGTGAGAATTAAGAAATACATTTTTTCAATGCATCAAGGACTATGCTCCTAGAGGTTTTTTTTGCGTGCTTCTAGTTTTCCTGGCCAGAGCAGTTTTGTAAGCACGCTGGCAAGAGCCTATTAGTAATGGGACTAGAGTGACTCGGTCGGGAGTTCATAGTACTGTAAGCATAGGTGTGCGCAGCCTATTGCATTTGGGTGTGCACCCCAAAACTTAAATATATTTGCATGTGTATATACAGTATACTGATGGTGTCAGCAGAGCGGTGGATGGTGTCAGTAGGGCAGAGATTGGTGTCAGTAGGTCAGTGGACAGTGTCAGTAGTTTATTTTTATTATTATATATTTATTTTATTTTAGGAGCCCCATTAGGTAAATTTGGTGAAATATCAGGGGTCTATTTTTGTGCGTTACTGCACGCTTAACGCAGTATATTTCTGTGCATTACTGCATGTTTAACGCAGTATATTCCAGTGTGTTACTGCACGTTTAATGCAGCATATTTCTGTGCATTAGTGCACGTTTAACGTTGTATATTTCGGTGTGTTATGTGCCGTTTAATGCTGTATTTTTCTGTGCGTTAGTGCATGTTGAACGCAGTATATTTCGGTACAATCTGTACAACACAGGGTGATTAGGGTGTGCCCAGGCACACCTGGCACACGCCGTGCGCACGCCTATGACTGTAAGGTTTTGTTGTAAGTGTGTACAGCCTAAGTCATTCTGGAATAACGGTTTCTGGTTTTATTTCCTATTGCATCTGTGGGTTGAGCAGCCGAGAGACTTTTCTTTCAATGCTTTACTTTTGGCAGAATAAAGTTCAGGAGGTGAAGGACCATTAGTGATTTGGATATGAATGTGTCTAATGCAGTGTGAATATTTATTACAAATATAAAAGCTGCATGGTGGTGACGAGTTTGGGGGTAGGGGCCAGAATATGGTAAAATTATAGTAGAACTATAGACAAAACAGTAAGGGAAGTTTAATCATTGTCATCTGTGTCCTATTGGGTCGGTTTACCTTCACTTCCTGTCCCATAGAAAAAACAGGAAGTGAAAGGAAATCTTTACAAATTAAAGGAACCTCTTGGGGACCCCCAGGTCCAGAACACCAGGTTCCCATTGGAAGATTTCCCCTCTATTACTTTTCTGGGGACAACCCAAAATTTGGATTTTTTTTTTTAAACTTTCACTTTCAATGATAATAGTAAACAAGACAAATAGCGAGAGTAAACCTTCCTAATGGAGGTACAGACAGCAATAAAAAAAAAAAAAAACTGAAAGATGTTCTAATCAGTCGCCACTCTACCCAAAACTAAAACAAAAGTTTTGCCATTATCTGTACTTTAACCACTTGACAACTGGGCACTTAAACACCCTTAATAACCAGACCAATTTTCAGCTTTTGGTGCTCTCACATTTTGAATGACAATAACTCAGTCATACAACACTGTAACCAAATGAAATTTTCGTCCTTTTTTTCCCACAAATAGAGCTTTCTTTTGGTGGTATTTGATCACCTCTGCGGTTTTTATTTTTTCCGCTAATAATGAAAAAAGAACGAAAATTTTGTAAAAAAATGAATTTTTTTTCATTTCTATTATAAAATTTTGCAAAAAATGAATTTTTCTTCATAAATTTGGCCTAAAATGTATACTGCTACATATCTTTGGTTAAAAAAAAAAAAAAAAATGGGTGATTATTTAGTCTGGGTGAAAGTTATAGGGTCTACAAGCTATGGTACCAATTACTGAAAATTTATCAATTTGATCACATCTGAAGTACTGACGGCCTTTCTCATTTCTTGAGACCCTAACATGCCAGAAAAGTACAAATACCCCCTAAATGACCCCTTTTTGGAAAGAAGACATTCCAAGGTATTTAGAAAGAGGCATGGTGAGTTTTTTGAAGTTGTAATTTTTTCCCACAATTCTTTGCAAAATCAAGGTTTTTTTATTTTTATTTTTTTTCCACAAAAGTTTCATATTAGCAGGTTATTTCTCGCACACAGCATATTCATACCACAAAATACAACCCAAAACACATTCTGCTATTCCTCCCGAGTATGGCGATACCACATGTGTGAGACTTTTACACAGCGTGGCCACATACAGAGGCCCAACATGCAGGGAGCACCATCAGGCGTTCTGGAGCACCCAGACCAGTTCTGACATTTCTCTCCTACATGTAAAAATCATCATTTATTTGCTAGAAAATTACATAGAACCCCAAAACATTATATATGCTTTTTTAGCAAAGACCCTAGAGAATACAATGGCGGTCGTTGCAACTTTTTATCGCGCATGGTATTTGCACAGCAATTTTTCGAACGCATTTTTTTGGGAAATAAAACAGTTTTGTGCTTTTTAAAAAAAAAAACATTAAAGTTAGCCCAATGTTTTTGCATAATATGAAAGATGAAGTTACGCCGAGTAAATAGATACCCAACATGTCACCCTTCAATATTGCACACGCTTGTGGAATGGCGCCAAACTTCGCTACTTAAAAATCCCCATAGGCGACGTTTTAAATGTTTTTACTGGTTACATGTTTTTAGTTACAGAGGAGGCCTGGGGCCAAAATGATTGCTCTCGCTCTAACGTTCGCAGCGATACCCCACATGTGTGGTTTGAACACCGTTTTCATATGTGGGCGGGACTTACGTGCACATTCGCTTCTGTATACGCACGCGGGAACAGGGGCGCTTTAAATATTTATTTTTTATTTTTATTGTTCATTTTACTTTATTTATTTTAGTTTGACACGTTTTTCCCCAAAAATAAATGTTTTGATCACTTTTATTCCAATTACAAGGAATGGAAACATCCCTTGTAATAGGAATATAGCATGACAGGTCCTCTTTACAGTGAGATGTGGGGTCAATAAGACCCCACATCTCACCTCTAGGCTGGGAAGCCTGAAAAAAAAACAAAAAAAAAAAACGATCCTGGCTTCGATCGCAGCGGTGAGTCAGAAGAAGCACCGGAGGGCGAAGGGAGTGGGGACGTCCACTTTTGCCTCCCGTAAGAACGATCAAGAGGCGGAACAGCCGCCATGATCGTTCTTATGGTGTAGAGAATCGCTGGCTGAAAAAAATGATATCTGAATGATGCCTGTAGCTGCAGGCATCATTTAGATATCCCTGCACAAAGTCAAGGACCTCATATGACGTGGGCGGGAAGTGGTTAAAACACATTTTTTTCCCCAGAGTATTTTCTGGGTATTGCAGAGTATTGGCCGGGGTATTGCAAAATATTGGTGTTGGGGTATTGCAGAGTATTGGTGTTGGGGTATTGCAGAGTATTGGTGTTGGGGTATTGCAGAGTATTGGCCGGGGTATTGCAAAGTATTGGTGCGGGGGTATTGCAAAGTATTGGTGCGGGGGTATTGCAAAGTATTGGCCGGGGTATTGCAAAGTATTGGCCGGGGTATTGCAAAGTATTGGTGCGGGGGTATTGCAGAGTATTGTGTGGGGGGTATTGCAGAGTATTGTGTGGGGGGTATTGCAGAGTATTGTGTGGGGGGTATTGCAGAGTATTGTGTGGAGGGTATTGCAGAGTATGGTGCGGAGGGTATTGCAGAGTATGGTGCGGAGGGTATTGCAGAGTATTGTGCGGGGGTATTGCAGAGTATTGTGCGGGGGTATTGCAGAGTATTGTGCGGGGGTATTGCAGAGTATTGTGTGGGGGGTATTGCAGAGTATTGTGTGGGGGGTATTGCAGAGTATTGTGTGGAGGGTATTGCAGAGTATTGTGTGGAGGGTATTGCAGAGTATTGCGTGGGGGGTATTGCAGAGTATTGCGCGGGGGGTATTGCAGAGTATTGCGCGGGGGGTATTGCAGAGTATTGCGCGGGGGGTATTGCAGAGTATTGCGCGGGGGGTATTGCAGAGTATTGCGCGGGGGTATTGCAGAGTATTGCGCGGGGGGTATTGCAGAGTATTGCGCGGGGGCATTGCAGAGTATTGCGCGGGGGCATTGCAGAGTATTACGCGGGGGCATTGCAGAGTATTGCGCGGGGGCATTGCAGAGTATTGCGCGGGGGCATTGCAGAGTATTGCGCGGGGGCATTGCAGAGTATTGCGCGGGGGCATTGCAGAGTATTGCGCGGGGGCATTGCAGAGTATTGCGCGGGGGCATTGCAGAGTATTGCGCGGGGGCATTGCAGAGTATTGCGCGGGGGCATTTTGCAGAGTATTGCGCGGGGTTTTTTTGCAGAGTATTGCGCGGGGGTTTTTTGCAGAGTATTGCGCGGGGGTTTTTTGCAGAGTATTGCGCGGGGGGTTTTTGCAGAGTATTGCGCGGGGGGTGTTTGCAGAGTATTGCGCGGGGGGTTTTTGCAGAGTATTGCGCGGGGGGTTTTTGCAGAGTATTGCGCGGGGGGTTTTTGCAGAGTATTGCGCGGGGGGTTTTTGCAGAGTATTGCGCGGGGGGTTTTTGCAGAGTATTGCGCGGGGGTTTTTTGCAGAGTATTGCGCGGGGGGTTTTTGCAGAGTATTGCGCGGGGGGTTTTTGCAGAGTATTGCGCGGGGGGTTTTTGCAGAGTATTGCGCGGGGGTTTTTTGCAGAGTATTGCGCGGGGGTTTTTTGCAGAGTATCGCACAGGGAAGGCAGAGTATTGCAGGGGTTAATGCAGGGATGGCTGAGCAGGGATGGATGGATCTGTGACTGCAATAGTCACAGATCCATCCCACACTGCTGCTGCCATCCGCGCTCTCCTCTCACACTGTACCGATCGGTACAGCGAGAGGAGGGAGGAACCGGCGTCATCAAATGACGCCGGTTTGTTTACCTGTGATCGCGCCGTCATTGGACGGCGCGATCACATGGTAAAAGACCGCGGTTGTCGGTCAATTACCGAGATCTGTGTAGCGCCGGGTCTCATAGACCCGGCGCGCACAGAATTTTCAGTGTGCGCGCCCGAGGCGGCGCGCATTACTGCTTCTGGTGGGCGCCGTTAAATAACGGCGACCCCCAGTTAAGCAACCACCTTGCCGCCGTTATATGACGGCGGCTGGTGGTTAAGTGGTTAAGGAACAAGGTGAAGGCAGGACTTTATAGAAAAGGGGGGGTGTTGGGATCTTTGGTTCAAATCCTGGCCAGAACACTATCTGCATTAAGTTGGCATGTTTTCCCTGTAATGGGTTTCCTCTGGGTACTCCTACATTACAAAAATATACGGGTAGATACAAAAATCAGAAGTAAAATTTCATCCGAAGAACGATCTGCCAATTTTCGGACCGTCAGTACGGTGCTTTCGACAGTCGATTCCTGTTTTTCGTCAGACAAAATCTGGATGTGCAGACTAGAAAAATGTTGTCAGATGTGAACTCAACGTCCGATTTTCGTTTAATTAGTACGACTTTCGTCCGAAAAAAATCGTAAACGGAAGACTACGCATGCTCAGAATCAAAAGAATACATACGAAACTGGTCAACACATTACATCACTTCTGAAGTTGTATTCTGTTGTACAAGAGTTTTCGTATAGTGGGTAACCACTTCACTTTCGACATGAGACTAGCATGCAACAAAAAGACGTACGTTTGGTCATCTGAAAATCTGATCGTGTGTACAAGGCTTAAAGCTGGATACACACTATACAATTTTCTGTAGATTTTTTCCTTCAGATTTACCAAAATCATATAATATGAGCATGGGCATCCGCTGAATTTTTTTCAGAGGGGGGCACTTCGGCAGCGGCGATACACAGTCGCATTTTACCCTTTCTTTGACCACTAGTGGGGGTTAAAAGCGCCCCCCCCCCCCAGGTTAAAATGTAAAAACGCCCCACTGTGTCCCCTGCATCTTTAAATATCTCTTTGTCACTACCGTGTACCCCCTCTCCACAACTGCACCTCTGGACCCCTTTACATTACACAGCACCCCACAGCTCTGGGCCCCTTTACATTACACAGCACCTCACAGCTCTGGGCCCCTTTACATTACATAGCACCCCACAGCTCTGGCCCCCTTTACATTACACAGCCCCCTGCACCCCTTTACATTACACAGCACCCTGCATCACTGGCCCCCTTTACATTACACAGCACCCTGCATCACTGGACCCCTTCACATTACACAGCACCCCTTTCCCTTGACTGAAACACTACACTATATTGACAGTATATTTATTTCAGGTCTAAAAGAGGAACCTTTCGGAATGAGGGACAAATGGATTTGATTCCAGAAGAGGGACAGGCACTCTTAATTAGAGGGGAGGGAAGCGCTGCAGTCACCGCTTAAATCGTCCCCAGGGCCAGTTCGGCCCTGCTCCTGGCTCTTCCTGGCGATTTCAAGGGGGGCAAACGACCCCCCTTGCCCTATGGAGCGGACGCCCATGAATATGAGGTCAGACCTTAAGAGTTTCAGTTTGTATGCAATCAGGGAAGCCCTTGCACTACATGTTTTTTTTTTTTGCATGAGGCGTGACCCCATGCAAATGATGGGCCGAGCGCCAGACAGATACGTATCACCCACTGGGCATGCGCCGTCCCGTGGGCGCAACTCAGTGCGCATGCTCACAATCACGTCGGAACAACTGCCTAAGATACGTCGGATCACTGCCTACGGCGTGAACGTAACCTACGCCTAGTCATATTCACGTCCTACGTAACCGTCGTAAAATACGTCGGCTTGTGTTCCCTGGTGCAGCTCTTTGCATGGATGCTGCTCTGTTACACCTCCTTTATGGGGCATAACTTTACGCCGGACGTATGACTTTACGCGCACTGCGTCGGACGTACGTTCGTGAATCGGCGTATCTTCCTCATTTGCATATGTGAATAGAAAATCAATGGGAGCACCAAATACGTCCAGCGTAAATATGCGCCCACTCTACGCCGGCGTAGGCAAGTTACGTCGGTCGGATGAAGCCTATTTTCAGGCGTATCTTAGTTTCTGAGTCCGGCGCTTAGATACGACGGCGCATATTTGCACTTATTCGGCGTATCTCGAGATACGTTCGCGCAAGTGCTTTGTGAATCCGGACCATAGTATGTATGGGGTCTTACACTGCACCACTTACAAGAAACTTGTTCTGTGAGTATGGAAAATGCATTTAAAACACCTGTGCATGCTATAAAACATGCCCCTTAAGTATTTTTAATAAGAATTGAGGAATTACCTATTTCTATTTGCAGTTGGTCCCGTAGTTTTTAGTTACGTTATGGGGTTGATTTTATAAAGGCAAATAGGCTGTTCACTTTGCAAGAAAAGTTGTACTTTGCAAGGGATCTTGATTTGAATGTTGTGCACTTTGAAAGGAATACCCAATCATGTGCAAGGAAAATAAAAATAACATCCTTTGTGCTTAGCTTAGCCTCATTCACTAAGCTCTGGGGCAAATTCCCTTGCGAAGTGCAGCAGCCCTTACAAAGTGAACAGCCTCAAAACAAACTTTTTTCTTGGGTAGCTAGAGAGATTTGACCTGGCCCTGGGCAATCAACAAGCCGAGGCAGGAAGATTATGTATCAACTCATGTTCTGTAATCCTGAACTCAGACTACGGCAGTAGGTTGTTTTCGCTGCATTGACAAGAAACAATGGCCCGGATTCACAAAGCACTTGCGCCGACGTATCTCGAGATACACCGCGTAAGTGCAAATATGCGCTGTCGTATCTATGCGTCTGACTCAGAAACTAAGATATACGCCTGAAAATAGGCTTCATCCGACCGACATAACTTGCCTACGCCGGCATAGAGTGGGCGCATATTTACGCTGGTCGTATTTGGCGCTCCCATTGATTTTCTATTCACATATGCAAATGAGGGAGATACGCCGATTCACGAACGTACGTCCGTCTGACGCAGTGCGCGTAAAGTCATACGTCCGGTGTAAAGTTATGCCCCATAAAGGAGGTGTAATTCAGCAGCATCCATGCAAAGAGCTGCACCAGGGAACACAAGCCGAAGTATTTTACGACGTTTACGTAGGACGTGAATATGACTAGGCGTAGGTTACGTTCACGCCGTAGGCAGTGATCCGACGTATCTTAGGCAGTTGTTCCGACGTGATTGTAAGCATGCGCACTGAGTTGCGCCCACGGGACGGCGCATGCGCAGTTGGCGATACGTATCTGTCTGGCGCTCGGCCCATCATTTGCATGGGGTCACGCCTCATTAGCATGGCTCACGCCCACTTCCACTTACGCCGACTTACGCCTTGGAAACCCACTGCAGATTTGGAAGCACTGGCTTTGTGAATTCAGTGCTTGCCTCTCTGCGCTGCGTCGGTGTAGCGTAAAGGAGATACGCTACGGCGGCATAAATATGCGCCAGTGTCTGTGAATCCAGGCCGTAGTGTGCATAGTTCTTTGTGTTATTTATAAGTCTTAAGTTGTATATACACACTATACAACTTTTGTTGTTAGATTTCCTTTAGATTTATCTTAGTGCAAGGGCCTGCCTGATTGCATCCAATTTGAAAGTATTTAGGTTTGACCTCCTATTATATTGTGTTGCAAAATCTAAACCAAAAAAATCTAAAGAAAATTGTATAGTGTGTATCCAGCTTTAGCAAAAAGTAAGCAAAAAGCAGATTACATTTTTTTTCTTAAGAAAACATGATGAGTCTGCAGAATATAGAACATCCCTTTATCGATATTAGACTAAATTCTGCCACCTTGTGGTATAACACAGAAGTGATAAAGGGTATAAGTATGAAATAACTATTATTGGTTGTAGACCATTTTTCTGTAATATTAAAACTCCCTTTTTTACTGCACTTTAAGAACTATTATTTAATCCTTATGCCGCGTACACACATCCGGAAAACCGCACATTTTTTTCCGACAGGATTATGTCTCAAACTTGTGTTGCATACACACGGTCACACAAAATTCCAACCGTCAAGAACGCGGTGACGTACAACACTACAGCGAGCCAAAAAAATTAAGTTCAATGATTCCGAGCATGCGTCAAATTGATTTTGCGCATGCGTGTTTATTTTGCACGTCGGAATTGCATACAGGCGATCGGAATTTCCGATAAGAAATTTTCCTGTCGGAAAAATAGAGAACCAGCTCTCAAATTTTTGCTGTCGGAAATTCCGACAGAAAAAGTCCAATGGAGCCTTACACACGGTAGGAATTTCCGACCATAAGCTCACATCAAACTTTTCTTGTTGGGAATTCCGACCGTGTGTACGCGGCATTCGAAGGAATATCAAACTGGTGTCTAAAATGAAGATAAAAAAAGTTTAGGCAGATATTGGGTGAGTAATGGAGCATATTTGGAAGAAAATAAAATAGTAAAATAATCAACAATGCTCACTCGTTCCTGTTAGTGAAGCTTTGCAATCAAAAGAGACCGCATCTTATCAATGTACCTGTATGCTTAGTAATTCTGAGGAAACATTATCTCATTCACTTTTCATAAACTATATTAATGGTCAGAACTATAAATGCCAGGATCTGGAAATGTGTGTCACTTATTCAGGTATGCTTCATCCGCCAATTTAGAGAGCTTCATTTTGTTAATTGAAGTATATGAGACGTGTAGTAACATTACAGTATCTCACAAAAGTGAGTACACCCCTCACATTTTTGTAAATATTTTATTATATCTTTTTATGTGACAACACTGAAGAAATGACACTTTGCTACAATATAAAGTAGTGAGCGTACATCTTGTATAACAGTGTACATTTGCTGTCCCCTCAAAATAACTCAACGCACAGCCATTAATGTCCAAACCGCTGGCAACAAATGTGAGTACACACCTAAGTGAAAATGTCCAAATTAATTTCTTCAGTGTTATCACATGAAAAGTTATAATAAAATATTTACACCGTGTGAGGGGTGTACTCACTTTTGTGAGATACTTTATATGGCTTGTAATCAGTATTATGCCATGTAGACAGTATACAACCTGTAGTTCTAGTGTAGACCTGTAGACAGTATACACCCTGTAGTTATAGGGCTAGATTCACATAGATCAGCGGATCTTTAGATCCGCGTGATCTATGTGATTTAAGATACACTGCCGCAAGTTTGAGAGGATTTACCACTTACCTCCAAACTTGTGGCGGCGGATCGCAAATCCCCCGGCGGAATTCAAATTCCGCAGCTAGGGGGAGTGTACTATGTAAATCAGGCGCGTCCCCGCGCCTATTTAAATGAGCATGCGCAGTCCGTGAATTTTCCCGGCGTGCATTGCTCCCACTGACGTCGCTAGGACGTCAGTGGTTTCGACGCTTACGTAAACGACGTCCATCCGTATTCGAGAACGACTTACGCAAACGACGTAAAATTCTAAATCGACGCAGGAACGACGGCTATACTTAACATTGGCTGCGCCTCATAGAAGCAGGGGTAAGTATACGCCGGGAAAACCGCTACGGAAACGTCGTAACAACACTGCGTCGGGTCCGCGTACGTTCGTGAATTGGCGTATCTCGCTGATTTACATATTTCTCAGCGTAAATCAGCGGGAACGCCACCCGCGCCATTTTTAAAATGCAGTTAAGATCCGACGATGTAACACAGTTACACCTGTCGAATCTTAGGCATATCTATGCATAACTGATTCTATGAATCAGGCGCATAGATACGACCAGTGTAAGTCAGAGATACGACGGAGTATCTGGAGATACGACGGAGTATCTGGAGATACGACGGAGTATCTGGAGATACACCGTCGTATCTCTTTGTGAATCTAGCCCATAGTGTATGACCTGTTGACAGTATACACCCTGTAGTTCTAGTGTATGACCTGTAGACAGTATACACCCTGTAGTTCTAGTGTATGACCTGTAGACAGTATACACCCTGTAGTTCTAGTGTATGACCTGTAGACAGTATACATCCTGTAGTTCTAGTGTATGACCTGTAGACAGTATACACCCTGTAGTTCTAGTGTATGACATGTAGACAGTATACACCCTGTAGTTATAGTGTATGACCTGTAGACAGTATACATCCTGTAGTTATAGTGTATGACATGTAGACAGTATACATCCTGTAGTTATAGTGTATGACCTGTAGACAGTATACATCCTGTAGTTATAGTGTATGACTTCTAGACAGTATACACCCTGTAGTTATAGTGTATGACCTGTAGATAGTATACAACCTGTAGTCACATTATACGGCCTGTTGTCACAATATTATTCCCTGTAGTCAGTAATATATCATATAGACATTTTATGGCCAAATATTGTGTACTAGATTGTGGGGAAATATTGGCAAAAGCATACTAAAAGTAGGTGTCAACTATTAGAGAACATCCACTGGGGTTGACTCATTTTCTTATAGCAAAACCTGAACACTTATGTGGGCTTCACACCGTTTTTCGACTTCTGAAAAATGACAAAAAAAAAATTCGAACATGCTACATTTTTTAATGTCGTTTTTTAAAATGTCGTTTTTCGGGTTGTAAAAAATGATCATGTGTGGGCTAAAACGATGTTTTAAACCCGCGCATGCCCAGAAGCAAGTTATGAGACGGGAGCACTCGTTCTGGTAAAACTACCGTTCATAATGGAGTAAGCACATTCATCACGCTGTAACAGACAAAAAAGCGCAAATCGTCTTTTACTAACAAGGAATCAGCAAAAGCAGCCCAAAGGCGAATAGAACTTCCTACGTGTTGTACGTCACCAAGCTTTGTTCGTAATTTTTCAAAAACTATGGTGTGTGGGCAACATCGTTTTTAATGATGAAGTTGGAAAAACTTCATTTTTTGGACATGCTGAAAATTTTTATTTTTTTTCATGCCAAAAAACGACCGTGTGTACGCGTCATTAAGCGGCACACAACAAAAAATAAATAAAAAATGGTGTGTATTATACACTATACACAATTATTTGCTGTAGCAAGACACTATTTGTGCTTTGGAAAACTGTCTGTATACAGGGGTCAGTGTCAACCCCCCCCCCCCCCCCCATGATACAGGGGTCTGTGCACTTGCTTTATAATACAGAATACATGAGCCCCCCCCCCCCAAAAAAGACCCCAATTAGAGTCCCTTTATATCAGTGACCCACCCCTTAGAGACCCTCCATTGGATCAGAGCCCCTCCTACATCAGCGCTGCCCCTAGAGAACCAAAACATGAACATTTTTAAAAATGCAGCACACCCATCCACTATAGTTATATTAACTTATATGTGAAAAAATGATGGGTAATCCAAATATTAATACACTCCAATCATATTCAAATATCTATACCGTCCATCTTGATACACATAACACTAATGAATAGAGGTCCATTCTATAATGTCTTGTGCTAATATCCAACTTATCCAACTCAAAAGGACTTTATAAGTTGGATATTAGCAGCAAACCTTTTGGAATGGATTGGTGGTAATTCCCAGAACTCTAGGGTAAAGTTTTTTAGATTGGCTTTCTGCATACTTGAAATCACTTCGGTCACTTCAGATTTAACTATAAGGGTATCTCTGGTGTTTGAACGTGTAGGGCTACCCCTGAAGGAGCCGCTGGTTGATTTGGGATCGGCCTACTAAGTTACCCTGGCAGTGTCTAGGGGTGTAACAGTGAGAATAACAACAGTGAGTGGAGGTCCAGACATTTAATAAAAGTTTCAATGCTTTATTGCCCAGGCCAAACACGGCCAACATCAACACAATTTGGGGAGATCAAAGTTGATGAAGGAAGAAAAGAGAACCATGCGGTATCAGGTCTGGATATAGAACTGAGCAATACACTGCTCTGCATTGAACCAATTTGGTTACACGTCGCCACTCTACTCGGAGTGGGTAAAGTGCCCCGGGACAAACCCCTCTGATAGGCCTGGCAGCCTGGAGCGTCACTTAGGATAATACTGGGAGGAACAGGTCTCTCACACAGACCTGTCTCTAGGGCCCCTGCCACAGGCCAATTTCAATAGAGGACTTGAGTGATTAAGGAAAGAGAATCCTCCCAGTAGACTTTTCTATAAATGGTCCCCGGATGACAGCAAGCATACCTGTCAGTGGTCCGGACACCCGATCCCAGGCTGGGATTCTGTTAATAGGCCTTGGAACCCAGTGGAACGCTGAGGTCCCTTCTCTCATCAGGATGAGGTTCGCTGCAGAGTTCAGCTCTGGCCAGGTGGGGTCCATGGATGCGCGTACCCTGAAGGTGGGTACCGCACCTGGAACGGGGACCCCGCGAAAGATCCTCAACACATGACCTCTGTCCCAGATATACCCTCCCCCAGCATGCTCTGCGAGGGAAACATCCTTTAATTGGCTTTTGAGAGAAGATCTGCTCTGCTAGAACCCCTCTGGCGCCAGCTGCCGGCCAGGGGTGGCATTGCACTCCCTGACCGCAGACTGACCCAGTGGACATTTCCAGAACGACAGAGGTCCCAAATTTAAACAAACACTGGAAGGGAGCAAAGTAACTCTCCCTTCCCACTAAATTTAGGCGTAGTTCCCATGCTGAAAGCAAGGGGGCGCTACAAACACTATTGTGATCTATGAAGGTTGGGTTCAATATCCATATCCAATAGGCTGTTTTGGTGCTAAAGTTCAGAATGGCTGTTAGTTACAACAACTGCAATTTCTGTACTGCTTTCAGCAGTTGTGATGGCAATATACATTAATTACATGTATACTGTTTTTCTATGCTTTTGAGCTATTGTAATACTATCACTCTGTGGTCATTTTAATATTTGCAGTTATTTTCTATCAATCTTCCCCTTTGTAGGATGCAATCTGGGCTGGCACAAGGGGTAGTCGGGAGGGAAAGCTGCCCTGCGTGCTGTGGTATCATGTGACATGGGGGGGGCACCACAAGGTGATTGGGGGGGGAATTGTGTTGAGAGGGGGAATTTGGGGGGCGACAGGGGGTAAGAATTGCTCTAGGAGGGGGAATTTGGGGAGGTGTGCTAGGAGTGGTGATTTGGGGAGGTGAGATGGGGGGAGAGGATTTGTGCTAGAATTGGGAACTTGGGGGGGTTTGTGCTAGAAAATGTGATATGGCAAAGGGGAGGGGGATTTGTGCTAGGGGGTTGGTAACTAATACATTTTTTGTCTTTACTTTTTATTCCAAACCTCCTGCAGCATGTGATAAGGCCTCATTCACATGGGTATATCAGACATCCCAACCTTCAAAAATGAATCTCAGGGAGGAGGGAACAGCAATCAGTGACCTGTCACGGCAAGCCACACCCCCTAACAGTTAGAAGCACTCCCTAGGTCACACTTAACCCCTTCAGCGCCCCCTACAGCTTAACCCCTTTACTGCCAGTCTAGAGTGATCAGTGCATTTTTTTAGCACTGATCGGTGTAAAAATGACAATGGTCCCAAAATGGTGTCAAAAGTGTCCGATGTGTCCACCATAATGTTGCAGTAACTATAAAAACACACAGTATTATACCTGTAGTAACATTATATGGCCTGAAATCTGTATGTAGCGCCCTGCTCCCATTAAGTGGGCGCTATGTGTTAAATTATAGTTGCCTGAGCAGTAGTTTTGGCTCAGAATGATTATTCTAAATTGTTGGTTCTGTTCAATTTGGCTGGGTTTCACAAGTTTCCCCCTGACGGTGGGTGTCGTTGACCTGAGGGCCCTCCTAGCCTCAGGGATGTTGAGCTGTTTTGTAGCTTCGGGGCCGGCTGGCCCAAGGCCTAGCAACTAAGAGAAGACCCAGGAGTTTCTGGTGCCTACTGATCCAGGGATGGTCCTTCGCTACTTTGTCTATGGAAGGAAGCTGAACCAGTGGGATTCAATTGATGGACGTACCTTGGCGGATTTACCTCATTGTGCTACCGGTCCGGCAGAAAGAATCTTAGCGCCGTAAGTCGTGTAACTTTTGTTGGAAATCTATCGAGTGTGCAGTCAGTTACATGATCTTGTGGCAGAAGATCATGGGACGGCCTGACAACACCTATCAAGTATGTGGCAGAGACTTTGTCGAGCTTCGCATCAGTTGCTAGGCCGGCGAGAGTAGGCCTATCTGGTGGTTGCTATAATCCAGTTTGGAGCTGAGTTAATCCTCTGGATCTAGGTGGTGCCCGTGATCCGCAAACCGAAAGTGCCTGAGTCTTTCCCTGTCCCTCTACCCCTCTGTTGGAGAACTTTGTTAATAAAACCCTTGAAAGAGACTTTGTGTTGGTATGTACATTCTTATGGACAATTCTTCGAGGACAACCTCTGAAACAAGCATATGGAACAGTAAGGTAATGGCAAGCTCAAATGTAAACCAGCAGCTCCTTTGGGGGTAGTGCTACATGTATTTTGGGCTGTAGACAATATAAAAACTGCAGTCACAGTATATGGACTGTAGATAGTGTTATTGGCCTGTAGGTACAGTATATGGCTTGTAATAAGCATTGCTGCCTGTAGACAGTATACAGTCTGCAGTCATATTCCTTGTAGTCAGTATTATGGCATGTAGATAGTATATGGACAAATATAAGATACTAGATTGTGGAAAAATATTGGCAAACCCAAGCAGGTATCAGCTACATAGATAACATGTACCCTCCAGCCGGCCACAATAGTCCCGCTGGTAGGAACTAAAACAAGGACCCTGGTCAGTGGCAGACATAGTTAAAGTCTCCTTAGTAGGCACATTTAATAATCCAACCTTTGTGGTTACTTAACCCACCTAAGTGCAGAGTAGAAAAAAATATAATTTGCCCCACACTGCTTGAGCATTTCACGCCAGATCCAACCACCCTTCCCATGAATAATAGATTAATACGCCATTCTGCCTGGGTACTGACAGTTAGTGCCAACCAGAAATATGGTTGAGGAGTCAGGAAACTGCGGGGAGCCACATGATCACCCCACAAGTGCACAGTGAGTCCACTCTGGTCTGTTTGACTGTGACTGTGTACGTGACGGGTGTGCAAAAAAATGGAATTAGCTTCAGTATATAGAGCAATAACCTGTACAATAATCTTTGTAAAGTGACTTTTACAGTCACAATAAATCTTGTTCTGTAAATTTTGCTAATCAGTACTGTAATGCCATTACCAATAAATAAAAAAAACAAAGATAAAAAGCTAATGTAAAAATTTGGCAACTGCTTAATTTATATTTGTATATTTGTTATGGTCTAGTAGTTGGTTGCTATACCAACATGTAAGTCCATGAATTGTTCTAACAACCATGAAGGGCAGTTTGGAAGTATAAACTGCAATGTGGTTAATTGACCAGTATTACTAGTGGGATCTTCCTATTTTTTGGCTGTTTTCTCCTTAGTGTTGATACTTCGGGTGGCAAGCTGGTCAGTAGGAACAAGAATGGAATGTGTGGTTTGCCTTGGTCAGATGTGCAATCTGATAAATAAATCCCTATTGTAATCAGTTAGAAGGGGTTCCATAGAGGAATTGTTTGGAGTGAATCCAACAACAACTTGCACAATGCAATGAATGCATCAGATTACGATGGTGTGGGGGTAAGTTCAGTTTTTTGTTTTTTTTTGCACAGTGATGGATCAGAGCAGTTTTTACCATTGATTAGAACACATGGGCGAGAACAGTCATATTTTTTTTAAATGTGCATTCTTTCAGGGTGGAGGCCTTTACAGAGGCAGCAGGATTGGGTTTAAGTCCTGAGGTGGTCTGGAGAATAGTTTATAGTTAGACGCTAAGACTGCGATGGTTGTTTGTTTGAGTTGTTTGTTGTTCACTGACACCGCAAAGAATTATGTGGATCCTGAGCAACTGTGTTTGGGACAATCTAGGTCCACGTGAGACAGGAAGGAAGACAATTAGGAATTCCCCAAAACTAGGTAGTACTGAGGTGTCTTAATGCAAGATGTGTGATGTGGACACCAGCCAACTTTTAGTGCTATTCATGGGTGGATATGCTCCCTAATATTTTAGTCCTTCATGTGGGGGTTAATGACATACACACAGTAGTATGACCCACAGGAGAGCTTGTTCTGAACAATGATTTAACCTACTGTGACTTTGAAGGAAATTTCCTGGTGTGTATACATTATCATTGGGACCTGTGACCAGAAAACATTAGTTAGTGATATGCGTGAACTTAGTTAATGGTCAGATGGTAAGGTCTCTATCCTGACATGGGCAGATAGTAGTAAGATAATTGGTGCTTGTACCAGGCTATTCATTTCTAGAGGGATGAGGATTTATAGTGTCCCAGTGTTCAGGGGTTTTAAAGGGGGTCTTTGCATATTTCAAAAACAGCAAAACCAGGTAGCTTGGATGATGCTTTTTTTTCTGGTCCCCCTAGGACTTAGTTGTCAGGATTGCTAGTGTGAAAGCAGCCTTACAGCAGGAATAGTTAAAAAAAAAAAAAAATCCCAGGCATAAATATATGACATGTTTAACTGCTTACTTTGTAACTGGACCTTGATTATAAAAATAAATAAATAATATTAGTCTGGACTATGAATGATGTATTTATTTATTAATTGTAAAATGAATCTGGACTTCATGCCTTCATGGCAAGTCTGGATGGGTTCATTATCTAAATGACCACCATAATATCTTCCAAAGGCTTCCGCTTTAAATCTGGCACAGTGGCATCCTTGCTTGGATAGCCGACAGGTAGAAGCATGAGGAGTTTTTCGTTTACCGGGCGTTCAAGTAGTACCCTGAGTCGAGGACCACAGTTCAAAGGAGTAGTAGTTACAGTCACTAAACCTGCATGCTAAAACAAAGAAGGTAATATTAATTATGAGTGACACATTATAATCTATGCAATTAGATAAAGTGTGGCTCCAAAAAGAAGAGCTGTTTAGCCATAAAATGTGAAGCATTGCTGAAGAAAATGCAATTGTAAATGTAATCATCTTTCTGTTAACAAAGATTTTCATGCCTAGAATAACTTATTTTGATCAAACACCCAAAGCGGCTTTATACTTTTCACACATGTATAGGGAATGCCCGTAATTTGGAACATAAAGGATGAAGCCAAATCTATGGGATCTTAGTAAGAGAATAACTCATGTTGCTGCTCTCTCTTTAACTAGACAGCTACTGGGCTGGATTCAAAAAGCCCGGCGTAAATTTGTGCGGGCGTAGCGTATCTCAGATACGCTACGCCGCCGTAACTTAGTGAGGCAGGTTCTGTATTCAGAAAGAACCTGCGCCCTAAGTTAAGGCGGCGTAGCGTATGTGGTCCGGCGTAAGCCCACGGAATTCAAATTATCCATGCAGTGGGCGTGTTGTATGGTAATGAAGGCTGACCCCACGTAGATGACGTATTTGACTAGCTGCGCATGCGCCGTCCGTGAATGTATCCCAGTGCGCATGCTTCAAATTACGCCGCAAATAGTCAATGCTTTCGACCTGAACGTAACTTACATACAGCCCTATTCGCGAACGACTTACGCAAACGACGTAATCGACGGAAAATTTGACGCTGGCCCGACGTCCATACTTAACATAGGATATGCCTCATATAGCAGGGGTAACTTTACGCCGGAAAAAGCCTTACGTAAACTACGTGAAAAAATGCGCCGAGCAGACGTACGTTTCTGAATCGGCGTATTTACCTAATTTGCATATTCTATGCGTAAATCTCCGGAAGCGCCACCTAGCGGCCAGCGTAAATATGCAACTAAGATACGACGGCGTAAGAGACTTACGTCAGTCGTATCTTAGCCAAATTTCGGCATATCTTGCTTTCTGAATACAGAAAGAAGATACGCTGGCGCATGCTAGAATTTACGCGGCGTATCAATAGATACGCCGACGTAAATTCTTTCTAAATCCGGGCACTGTATATAAAAAATACTGATTAGTAGACTAATTGTGATATATTTCTAACTTATTTTACAGCAGAAAAATGTATTTTGAACTTTTAGTGGCTGATTCAGTCAGCTTTTACTGGGCTTTTACTCCTTGTGAATACATTAGTTATGTTGTAATAGTTAGACAATCCACTGTATTAGTTCATATAGTTGTACCAGATAGTGTCCAATAACTTTATACTTAATAACTGCACATTAATAAGAAGAGAGGGGTTCAAAGAAAGTGCCACTGGTAAGCAATTATAACTGTGCAATGTAACCTACTGCAATGGGGCATTACACCTAACCTTATAGTGCATGTTCTGCAAATGTTCTTGGACTAGAGCAGATGCATAGTGAAGCTTTGGACAAGGTTCACATTAGGTTAAACCATCAGTCACTCATGAATAAACAATTGGAATCTCTTACAACATTTATATTACACGATTTCAAGTTGTACATTTCAGTGAGCACAAGGGTGTTCTCAACCTGGAACTTCACAAACATGAGAACTTAAGAGGTTGAGAGCATTCTTGTGATGTGTTCCCCTTCCCCCATGTTTAAAAAAAAAAAAAGATTGCCAAGTTATACTTACCCTGTCCATATTCCAGCACTATCCGCGGCTTCCTCTTCCATCCAACACCAGTAGTCTTTGGGTACGGAACCATGGTCATGTAATTCTGTACATTTCATTGGGTCACAGTTCTCCAAGCCTGAGGGGCGCTTATAATTCACTATGCAAGAAACCACGCTGACCAATGTAATTCAGATTGCAGGTGTGTAGGTGTTAAAGTGGTAGTAAACTCTTGAATTGAAAAATAAATGTGGGCCCCCAGGCAATTTAAGACTTCAAGACCTTCTGCTCTCTAGCTATCTCATGACCTCCCCCTATGCTCACCTCCAGGACTTTTCCAGAGCCTTTCCAATCCTATCAAACTCTTTACCCCTATATGTCTGATTATCTCCTGCTCTATAGCTTTTAGACAATACCTGAAAAACCTCCTCTTCAGAAAAGCCTATACTACCCACACCTAACAACTGTATTTTCATTTTCTCCATCTGATCATCCCCCACAGCTACACTGGACCCTCCCTTCTAGATTATAATCTCTAATGTGCAGGGCCCTCTGATGCCTCCTGTATTGAATTATATTGTAACTGTACTGTCTGCCCCCATGTTGTAAAGCGCTGCGCAAACTGTTGGCACTATATAAATCCTGTATTATAATAATAATAATAATAATAATAATCTGTGAAAATGCAAATGTCCATTGCATATATAGTAAATCCCATTGAGGTGTTCAGGGCCGGCCTTAGGTGTTCAGGCGCCCTGTGCGAGCTAATCCCCCATTTTCACCCCTCGCTCACTAAACCTGCATGCTAAAACAAAGAAGGTAATATTAATTATGAGTGACAAATTATAATCTATGCAATTAGATAAAGTGTGGCTCCAAAAAGAAGAGGTGTTTAGCCATAAAATGCAATTGTAAATGTAATCATCTTTTTGTGAACAAAGATTTCCATGCCTAGAATAACTTATTTTGATCAAACACCTAAAGCGGCTTTATACTTTTGACACATGTATAGGGAATGCCCGTAATTTGGAACATAAAGGATGAAGCCAAATCTATGGGATCTTAGTAAGAGAATAACTAATTTTGCTGCTCTCTCTTTAACTAGACAGCTACTGTATATAAAAAATACTGATTATATGGATATTTTGTAGTTAAATAATAATATAGGGTGCAGAAACCCAGTAGACTGATTGTGATATATTTCTAACTTATTTTCCATCAGAAACTGATTTTGAACTTTTAGTGGCTGATTCAGTCAGCTTTTACTGGGCTTGTGAATACATTAGTTATGTTGTAATACACCTAAACATACACAAAGAGTAAAAAAAAATTGTAACAAGGAGATGGTCAGAGACTGCACATATATATTACAGGAGATGGTCAGAGACTGCAGATATATATTACAAGAGATGTCAGAGATTGCAAATATAGGACAGGAGATGGTCAGAGACTGCAGCCATACTACAGGAGATGGTCAGAGACTGCAGACATGATTGATTCAGGAGATGGTCAGAGTCTGCATTTAAAGCTGAACTCAGTGTACAGGTATATAGTATTGCAGGGTTGTTCCACTCTATTTAAACCATCTCTGCAGGATCAAGTCAGTCTTTTTCCTTTGAAAGTACAACCAAGTGACAGAAGAAATAATCACATCCAATTTCTAAAATACAAATGTTCTTGCAAAAACTGAACTGCTCAAGATTAGTGGAGGGCAGTAGCCAGTTAATTGGTCTGTTAAGCTTTTAGCCTGATCCAGTAGTACATTTTCTAACAAAAAAAACTCCTATCAAACAATCTGTGCAGCACACACAGAGCTCTGCCTAAATAGCCGATTATAAGCTGAAATGGTTAACAGCAATATGCCATGTTCTCATAGAATTCTTCTGCAGCTTCTTCCAGAGATCTTATCAGTGTGATCAGACAATGTGCAGGTCAGGCTGGGCAGATAAAAAAAAGTAACCAGGG
This sequence comes from Rana temporaria, assembly GCF_905171775.1. Lineage (NCBI taxonomy): Eukaryota > Metazoa > Chordata > Amphibia > Anura > Ranidae > Rana > Rana temporaria. The sequence continues at coordinate 355,872,771 of NC_053492.1, forward strand.
AGACAAGAGGTGGGGGAAGCTGATTGGTAACCTGCACACTGCCTGATCACATATATCTGAAAGACACTGCAGCCGGCCAGCAACATGTTACTGTTCTCCTGATGATCCTGTCTTTTTCCATTCAGCCAGATTTGTGTGTCCTGAGGCTGCAGAACGTGGATTGTTGTCATCATACCTTTCCTGCATCTCCCTGCTGGCGTCCCCCATTTAGCCTCACTCCAGCACTTACAGTCAAATGTGAGCGGGAAAGAGCTACGCTGCCTGCTGATTGGCTGTGGATGGACCAGAGGAGGAGCAGGTCCTCCCTTGTACTCCTCTAAGCAGCGCTAGTGGCTGTGGGTTCCAGTCTACTGGCCAGAGAACACACAGTAAGTGTCCATCCATGCTCCCTCCCACCTGCATTATCCTCCTCCACACCACAGCACAGATCTGCCAGTGCCTGCCGCACAATAGTCACGTGCTCCTCCAGCCCTCCGCTCCGCTGCTAGAATTAATTTCCTCAGCCACCCCCGAGTCCTGTTCACAGCAGCCCCAGGACAGCCAGCCTACCGGGATATTTCCCGCTTTCCTGGTAGGCCAGTCCAGCCCTGTGAGTAACTAACTGTGACTCACATTCTGCGAGCTGTGATGGCTGCACGGTGCCCCTGTTGCCCATGGCGCCCTGTGCGGCCGCACAGCTCGCACACCCCAAAGGCCGGCCCTGGAGGTGTTCTTCAAACAGTCATTTTTTGCCAATGTGTTCTGAGCCCAGAGTATTCTAGGCTGAATCAGCAAGCCATGCTTCTGCTGTATTTCCCAACACCACCAAATAAGTGCAATCTAAGCTCACCAGCCTGCTAACTTCTAAATACCAACAACAAATGAACAGGTGTGTTTCATAGTTCTCCTCCACTTTTGAAGAGCACCTCACTGGGATTTTTTATGCAGAGGAAATTTGTTGCATTTTCACAGATTGAGCACTTAGGGGGTTATCCACAAAGCCGCGGCGCAACGTAACTTTTCGGATTTAAGTTACTCCGCCGCAAAATTCCCAAGTTAGGTGCCGATCCACAAAGCACTTACCTGGAATTTTGCGGCGCTGTAACTTAAATCCGTCCGGCGCAAGGCGTTCCTATTCAAATGGGCGAGTCCCATTTAAATTAGGCGCGCTCCCGCGCCGGACGTACTGCGCATGCTCCGTCGGGTAAATTACCCGACGTGCATTGCGCTAACTGACGTCGCTCCGACGTCATTTGCTTAGACGTTAACGTAAATGGCGTCCAGCGCCATTCACGGACGTCTTACGCAAACGACGTAGAATTTAAAATTCGACGCGGGAACGACGGCCATACTTAACATGGCTTAAGACAACTAGGGCTTAGTCCTAGTTTTACGCGGCGGAACTCAGCGTAAACGACGTAGATTTAGAACGACGGGCCCGTCGGAGCGTTCGTGGATCGCCGTAACTGGTCATTTGCATATTCTACGCCGGCCGCAATGGCCTCGCCACCTAGCGGCCGGCCTAGAATTGCATCCTTAAGATCCGACAGTGTAATTCAATTACACATGTCGGATCTTCGTCCTAACTATGGGAAACTGAGTCTGTGGATCAGTTTCATAGTTAGGACCAGGGATACGACGGAGTAACAGCAGTTACTCCGCCGTATCTCTTTTGAGGATCTGGCCCTACATTAATATCTGTGATTCAATATTGGTTGCACTTTTTGCACATATAAGTTTGAAGGTTGTTGCGCAGTTAGTATTTTCCACTGTTCATGCTGACTCTGAACCATCCACCATCTCCTTCCCTTCTCTCACATGCCACAACAGCCAGCTTCCTACGATTTAGTGGCTACCTCTGCACTCTAATCTCCTTGCTTTCTATTAGCTGACTCAGAGCAGAGATGACAAGGTTACTGCTCTTGGTCTGCACAGGACCTACACCTTCAGTGAAAGAGGACTACTAGAGGTTGAAGGATAAGGGAGGAGTGAAGGGCAGATTATGCTTTATCCCCTTCCTCCAGCTACAACAGGGCCAGCCAGCCTGGGCAACACAGATAGAGGATAGCTCAGCTATCAGCTCCAGCTGTTGTGTTTTGGCAGTGAAAACTTTTGCAAGTGTCTCAATACATTTGGGATTACCAGATGATAATTTACATCTTCTTGACAGTCTTATTTGTAGAGGATACCAGAATAAAAAATGACGTCTTAATAACAATCATGTCATACTTACCTCCAATGTGCAGTTCGTTTTTCACAGAATGGCCCTGAATGTCCTCTTCATGGGTCCCACGGTGGCTGTCTCGGCTCCTCCCCACAAGAGCTAACCCCCTCTGGGAAGCTCTCTCCCGAGGGGGTTAGCTTGGGGGCGTGCCCCGCAAGCGGCGGCCACGTCACATGATTTGATTAACAGCAGCGGGAGCCAATGACTGCTCTGCTATCAATCTATCCAATGAGGAGCCAATCAGACATGAAGATTCGGGGCTCAGGTAAGTAAAATGAGGGCTTGGGGGGGGGGCCGGAAGCTTTACAACCCCTTTAATGCTATTCAATATGTACATTTTAACCTGAAATATAGTTATTTCACACTTGAGTTATATGGGGTTATATACTCTACCTGAATGGCTGCCAGGAGTATTCCACAAGCAATTGACACACTGATCTCATTGTAATAATGAGTCTTCTTTCTGTCACTAGAAAGTATTCCATATACTTGTTTAAAGATTAAGATCAAATAGGGAGCTGTGTCTAGATATTCTTTTACCCAGTTTGTTCTAAAATAGAAAAAAAAATATTAATACAGCAATATACGGTGTATACATTAGCTTGTATGAATATATTTGCCTTTTTTTTTTAAAAATCTCTTTATTCATTTTCCATTTGCCATACAAAATACATACATAATATAAAGGAAAAAAAATAAGAAAACATACATACACATTTCATATTACAAGGAAACATACATATACATGCACATTTCACCTTTACAATAACCTTCTATCTCTCTTCCTTGAACCTCCAAACAATTCTACTAACATTCAATTCATCTAACACAATTAGCTTTACATTCACTTCCTTCCCCCTTTTTATTTTTTTTGGTATGTTTGACCCCCTCATGCCCTATCTTGATGCTGCCATAGGATTTTCTATCCAACTTGTCCTTACCCTCTCGTATCTCAGACTCTCCATGTCCTCTATTGTAGTACGTCTCCCTGTAAAGTGGCAGATTGTCATTTACCAGATTTTTCCAGTGTGCTACCGAAGGGGCTTCTACCTTTCTCCAGTTAAAAACTATAGTTTTCCTGGCATAAAACAATAGAAGACCCACCTGTATTCTTCTTCCTATCGGGTCGATCTCCTTTCCTACCAGTCCCAGTAGGCAGATCTCTGCCCTCTGTTCCAAGGTTATTGATGTTACTATAGCAATTATTCTCAGGACTTCCCTCCAGAATGCCACTATCTTTGGACATAACCAAAATATGTGCATAAAATCTCCTGGAATATCTGCACATCTCCAGCAGTTCTGAGGGTTTGATGAAGAGATCTTGTATAGCTTATATGGCGTTAATGACTCCTATATATTATTTTAAATTGTATTAATTTGTCTCGAAGTGATACCAATATCTGAAATGGAGACCGCCATACTTCCTCCCAATTCTCCTCCCCCAAATTTGGAACATCCCTTCTCCATTGTTCACTTAATTTACTTGTGTCTGATAGTGTATCTTTCAATAGATACTTATACAAAGTTGAGGTTGACCCTTTTCCACTTTTTATCATTTGTTCCAAACCTACTTCCATTATCTGCAGAGTTCCCCCAGGAAACTGAGCACATAACGCATGGATAAGTTGCCTATATCTGAAAAAATAACTCTCCGGAATGTTCCAAAGATCCCTCATCTCTATAAATGAGGAAAATCTTTCGCCCTGTATTATTTGAGGAAGCTTTTTTACTCCATATTTAGTCCAAGCACCTGGGTCCTGAATAGAATCAAGGTGCGGAAAATTAGGATTTCTCCATAGTGGGGTATTTGGGGATAAATTTGTTTCCGAGTATCCCTCATTTGCCATAACCACTTTCCATATTTTAACTGTTGTTCTCATTGCAGGAGTCACTGCTCGTCTTGATTTTAGCCCCCTATATATCAGTCCCTGCAATGCCTCTACCGATTGGACCACTGCTGCTTCTAACATACAGTAGTAGCGGAGTCAAACCCGTCAGGGTTCAGCCATTTTCCCACCGTTACCAGCTGTGTAGCGAAATAATACTTATGAAAATCTGGAAAATCCAACCCCCCCTGTTCTGCCGGTCTCATAAGTGTACTTAATTTAATTCTAACTGATTTATTTGCCCATATAAATGTAATTGTACAAAAAAACTTTTAGGCAACCATTGTGGGGAATTCCTAAAAATATACAGGAACTTAGGAAGAATCTTCATCTTTTACAGATTTATGCGTCCTAACAAGGCCAGTGGTAACGTTATCCATATCTTTAATTTCTTCGCAAGTTCCTGTATCCCCGGGTCTAAATTCAGTGCCCCGGAAATCCTCAACTTGACTAGATATTATTATGCCCAAGTATTTAGATTCCTTCACCCATTTCAATGGTATATTTGGGGCACTGGTGTCCTGTGCAACCTGATCAATAGGGAATAATAAGGACTTTCCCCAGTTTACTTTAAGCCCTGTGAAAGATGAAAAGGTATTCAATAATTCTAAGGCTCCCTCCAAAGATGTACCTGCATATCTGTGAAACAGTAGCATATCATCGGCATACAGAGCTACCCTCTCTTCCAACCCCCCACTCAAAGTCCTTGAATATTTAAAGATGTCCTAGTAGCCTCTGCCACTGGCTTTATCGCGAAGAGCGCTGGGGAGAGGGGGCAATATATTTGCCTTTAGCTAAAAAACTAACAATGTTTACAAGCACTAAAAACACAACGTAGACAGATTCGAAATATCATTTTTAATTTCTATTTTCACTTTTTCATTCATCTGCAGATCAAAGGAATGAGTTTTGATCTGTATATGTTGTCAGTTAGAGCATTTTTTGTTAAATACAACATGATCCTATTTACCCCCCTATTAGCCCATATCTTTTACCTTAATCAGCCCTAACTTACTCCCTCCTCTTTCCCCCCCCCCCAAAGCAGTTTTTCTCCTGGTGATTTATTTTTTATTTATTTTTTGTTTCTATCTCTTAACTACAGTATTACTGTTTAAACTTTGTCTTAATTTGTTTTGTTAGTTAATTTTATCACACTAAAAAAAGTGAAAAATTAACAAAAAAAAAAGTAACGTTTTTATTTAACTTTTCAATGCATTGTACCAGAATCAATATTTTAGCATAATTTTACAGAACGAAATATAAAATAAGATATATATATATATATAATTTTTTTTTTTGTTTTTTTTTTTTAACTAAGTGAAAGTGTGTCATTTTGTTATTTATTTTGTTTATGGTTTTTCATAAAAAAACAAAAGCATTTTTGCAAGTCAGTATCACCAAACAAAAGCCTTGTTTGTCTTAATGCTAATTCTCATAATTTATTCACATAAATCATATATAGCATGCCACTGTATTTATTTATTTTTTAATCTTGTAAGTACCCTATTGCTGCAACGCTGTTGTGTGGTCACACAAACCCTTTCCTGTTCTTTGGCATTTGCAGGGAAAGATCTTTGGAAGGGGCCTCTATTAGTCTGCTGATGTATGCTCCCTACAGCCTTTGTCTGACATGCCCTGATTGGTGCTGTGCCAATCACATGACTAAATAAAAAACAATTTCGGAAGAGCAATTCAAATTAGATTATACATATCAAATAACTGTTTTATAGCTCCCAATAAATCTTTATTGAATATCAAATGTATTTTTGTGCGTTAATATGGTGTAGGCAGAGTCAGAGATGGCAGACGCTAGCAATCATTTTATTCAGACGGCACCTGCATCTAAGGCCGGGTACTCACGAGCAAACATGTATGGTGAAAGCGGTCCGTCGGACCGTTTCCACCATACATGTCTGCCAGAGGGCTTCTGTACGATGGTTGTACACACCATCGTACAGAAGTCCGCGCGTAAACAATACGCGGGGCGTGTCCGCGGTGTCGCCGCGTCGATGACGCGGTGTCGCCGCGACAATGACGCGGCGACGTGGGCGGCCCGCCTTTAAAATGCTTCCACGCATGCGTCGAAGTCATTCGACGCATGCGAGGGACGGCGGGCGCCTGGACATGTACGGTAGGTCTGTACTGACGACCGTACATGTCCGAGCGGGCTGAATTCCAGCAGGCTGTTTTTAAACAAGTCCACGAATATTTGTCTGCTGGGAAAAGGCCCGGCGGGCAAATGTTTGCTGGAATTCGGCCCGCTCGCGCCCACACACGACCAAACATGTCTGCTGAAACTGGCCTGCGGGCCAGTTTCAGCAGACATGTTTGGTCGTGAGTATGGGGCCTAAGGCTCTCTTTTTTACTTTACAGGTATTCGCAATAGATATTTATATTAAAACTAAGCTTTTTGTGAGTTTCCTAGTGAATGCAATCAATCAGGGTACTATATCCTACCCCCATAGTGTTCATCAATAGGAGGACATGGAGGAGGGGGGAGTTTCATTTACCATTGTGTATACGCCCACATGTGTGACTCTACAGATAAAGGAGGAAATTAAGAGCTTATAAAGGAACTGATATTAAGCATGCTCCGTAGAGGACACCAGGTGTTCTACACAATCTGAGGCTAAAGAAGGGACACAGAGGAGATACAAGAGACAGCTAAAGGCAGGATCAACCAGGTATATTTCATTCTACACAAAACAAAAGCCTTAGTACCTTTTTGCAAGTATGCACACTCAGTTCTATAGCATGTAATGAGAGTTTTTCAAAATCTGGGTTAATGACACTTACATTTTTTAAAGAGACGCTTCAGGCTTCTGCAGAACAAAATAAAAGTCAACAGCTACACATACTGTAGCTGCTGACTTTTAATATTAGGACACTTATCTGTCCAGGAATCCAGCGGTGTCTTCACCCGAGCAGATTTTTCAGTCGGCTATCGGGTGCTGCCACTGACATCAAAGGGAAACCAACATCAAGCCTACTGTGCTTGCGCAAAGTGCGCTGCACTCTCTAAATGGGCCGGCTTCGGGGGAAGTTTGCCGCGGTGTCAAAACCGGGTACCCGCTCCACCCCAAAAGGTGCTAAATTTGGCAGCAGAGGGGGGAGGAGGCAGATATGCTGAGCTTCCCCTTTTGGGTGAAGCTTTGCTTTAAGTTTGAGAACTGAAGTAGTTAAAATGATCTTCATCTACATGCATGCATATGTGTGTATTTGTAATATATTAAGGCAATCAATTCAAGATACTACATGATGATTTCTATCTTTAAAATCAAATGTTTCCAGTATACTGCTCTTATATATTTTAATTTAATTTTAAGATTTTAGCGTATATATACTGTTCATGAAAATATGTTTATCAATTCTTTACAATGTTTACCTTAATCTTTTCAGATCAGTAACCCATTTGTCCCCCATTCTTTTTCTGTAGTTTATCTCTTCCTCTTCTTCAATTATTTCTCGAATCCTGTGCTTTACCTCTGGATCTTGGACAACAACAAATGTCCAGGGTTCAGTGTGAGCCCCACTTGGAGACGTTCCTGAAAATCATATAGTACATAGGGGGAGGAGTCAATTCAGGTATTTGTTAGAGAACAGGATGACAATGCCAAAGTGCATTAAAATGGTGCTAAAGAGGTGATGCAGAAGCCTCCAGCCCCCCCCCCAAAACGCAGACCGAGTGGCTCGGGAACGAGCATGCATAGGTGCCCCCAGGGAAAGTGGCTTTCCCTGGGGGCACTCGCCAAAGAGGAGGGGCGTGGAGCGCCAGCGGGTTAAGTATAGCAAGTAAGTATAACGCTTGTTATTTTAGTTTAAAAAGAAAAAGGTTTAATATATACCAGTAACTGGGAATCATTCACACCCAAGAAAACAAAATATATTTATATTTAGCTACACATTTACATTCATTTAGGAGCATTGGGGTAGATTCAGTAAGCAATTGCGTCTGCGTATCCATAGATACGCAGCGCAATTGCTTAGTTGCGCCGGCGTATCGACTGCTCCTGATTCAGAAAGGTCGATACGCCGACTGCAGCCTAAGATATGACTGGCATAAGGCTCTTATGCCAGTCATATCGTAGGCTGCATTCTTACGATGGCTGCTAGGTGGCGTTCCCCTAGTGGTCAGCGTAGAGTATGCAAATTGCATACTCACGCCGATTCACAACCGTACGCGCGCCCTGCGTTCGCATTTTACGTCGTTTGCGTTCGTCGGGTTCTAGCAGGGGCAGCCAATGCTAAGTATACCCATCGTTCCCGCGTCGCGATTTTTAAAAATTACGTTGTTTGCGTAAGTGAATCGTGAATGGCGCTGAACGCTATTTACGTTCACGTTGAAGCAAATGACGTCCTTGCAACGTCATTTACCGCAATGCACGTCGGGAAAGTTTCCCGACGGAGCATGCGCACTACGTTCGGCGCGGGAACGCTTCTAATTTAAATGATCCACGCCCCCTGCGTTATCATTTAAATTACGCGCGCTTACGCCGGGCAGTTTTCCGGAGCGCACACGCAAATTACGGAGCTACTGCTTCGTGAATGAAGCGTAGCGCAGGTAATTTACGGAGGCGTAGCGTAAAAACGGTACGCTGCGCCTCCGTAGTAGTGCGCGCCCCTACCTGAATCCACCCCATTGAGTTTGTAATTAGATCCTGGAAGCACAGTTTTTTTATACTTCCCAGATCACTTCTCCTGTATTTAGAAAAGATAAACACAATAGTGCCAGTGTGAATGAGGCCTACAAAATTTGCTTGGGAAAATGACAGTAAAATAACCTGCTGCTCTGATGATGTTGTCAATGACTTCTCTTGGAACAGTTTCATTGCTGATAAACCTCACAGATCTCCTTTGGTTAAGCGTTTCATAAAATTCTTTTGACCTCTTCACCATATCCTGTGGATCATAACGCAGTGGGCTAAAGGGAACATGCGAGATGTCTTCTTCATCCATGCCTTCATCTTTCCCTTGTAGAAAAAAAAAACGAAAAACATTAAAATGGAAAACTGTATCAAATACTTACCGGAATTTTCCTTTCCAGATGCCAAACCATGGCAACATAGTAGTGATAGAGCTCCGCCTCTTGATCACTCCCTCAGGACCAGTGAATAGCATAAAAAAAAGGAGTTGTTTGATGCCCCTCCCCCCATTCTTCGCAACAAGCCACATACCGGAAAGGACATGGGTGGGGTCATATGCTGGCATGGTTTGGCGTCAGGAAAGGAAAATTACGGTAAATATTTGATACAATTTTCAATTTTCCTGATGCCACTATGGCAGCATACTAGTGATAAATAACTAGCTGACAGGGTGGGTACTGTTTGACAAAAACAAAATGTATTTCTTAAATCCTAACAGAAGGCTAGATAGTCCTTCTACTGAAATCTACAGACGACAAGGCGCCTGGGTTGGTTCTATAATGTCTTAACCCCCCCAGCGGTATTCCCAAGTCTGGCTCGGGGTAAGATTTCAGTACCAAAAGCGGTAACCCCGAGCCAGACTCGGGATCGCCTAGCAGCAGCCACAGGCAGGGTTTACTTACCTTGTCCCTGGATCATGCGATGCCTCCCCGCTGTGTGAGCGAGCGGCGTCCTCGCTCGATTCACACAGTGCCTGTGTGCCGCCGATCTCCATTCCCTGCAACGTTACGACGCACGGGGGCAGAGAACAGCACTAAATTCAAAAAGGTAAACAAACACCTTACATACAGTATACTGTAATCTTACAGATTACAGTACTGTATGTAAAAAATACATACACCCCTTGTCCCTAGTGGTCTGCCCAGTGCCCTACATGTACTTTTGTATAATAAAAACTGTTCTTTCTGCCTGAAAACTATAGATTGTCCATAGCAACCAAAAAGTGTCCCTTCATGTCAAAAGTGGTTTTAGAGCAGCTAGAAAACAGCCATAATAAATTATAATAAAAAAATAAAAGTAATGACAGCGACAATTCTGCAACTGAGCAAATTTCAGTGTTTTTTATTTGATTACATTATTGAATAATTTTTATTATAATTATATTATTATTTGTTATAATTATTTATAGTTATTTATTATATTATAATAAATGATTTTGTTTTTCAAACTTTATTATACCCGAGATGTCTACTAGACTCTTGTTTGGACAGATTTAAGTGAGTTATTCCTAAGAATTACAGGCCTACAATGTAAAACACCAAATTTCCATGCAAAATAATGGTACCGCTTTCAGCACCTAAAACCAGAAAGAATCATACCGCCAGGGAGGTTAAGAAAGTGTTCTGAGAGGACCAAGATGCCGCCGTACAGATTGTTTTCACAGACACATTGGAGAGAGCTGCCCATAAGGCTGCCACCACCCTGGTGGAGTGTGCAGTCACAACTGCAGGAAGGTTGCAACCCCTTGCTCGGTCCGCTCTGCGTATGAGTTTGACAATCCATCCTGCCGAAGTTCTTGCAGTGGCCTCCTTCCCCCGCTATCTCCTTTAACGTCCTGGAGACATCTAACTCATGCAGATTTCTGAGTGCTCTTCTGGGAAGTTAAACAAAGCCCAAATACCAGCTAGGTGGAAGGGCTTTGCTACTGATCGGGTAAATGGAATAGCCATTTATTTATCAAACATTTAGTTATGATTATCAAAACATGTATTTTGATTTAGCAGAGATACTTAGTACTTCCATTTATCCGATCACTACATTGAGCATAAAGTGGTCAACCAGCCTTAGTTCAACTCTGTCTGGGAAGAATCGTATATGCTGCTCTGATGCTCCCAGGGCTATAAGCTCTGACACTCTCCTTCCAGAGGTAATTGCTGTCAAGAAAACTGCCATGTACGTTATGCCCCGAGACAAAGTGACCTATCACGAAATGCGTCAGGCGGAGCTGACGTCATCCCCCTCATTGCTGTAATTCTCTACACGAGTGTTTTTTTTTTCCTGCCAGCGTCCGGCCGGCGCTACAGACTTGAAGCTTTTTATTATCTTCAGAAATGTGAGTTGTTTACCTGCGTGGTTGTTTTAATAAAAATACCCCTGTTTTTTTGCTATGTGAAGCACTTCTCTTTTTCATATGATCGATGCCATTTGAGTCTATATGTGAAGTTATACTATATCGTGGACACATCACTATCCAGTTTCCTATTGGAGTTATATGCTGGGTTCGGTCCATTTGGACCTTTGTATCTGGTAAGCAGATTTCTGAATAACGGTGGTGGATTCACATGCGGTTGTTGGGATCACATCAGTTGGATTGTGCACGGGTGTTTTTATTTGAAGCTTATCTACAGACTCACTGGGATATTATATATTTATGGACTATTTTTGAATCTTATAACATTCATTTATGTATTTTTTATTTTTATTTTTTATGATCAATTCATCTTTTTTCTTAATTTGATTCACTTCACATTAGATGGATAGGGTGTTTATTCATTAATTTGTTCACTTGCTGGTTTGGCTTCAAGTTGGTTGAACATGTATCACTGCACTTTGATATGTATTAATCTATTTATTGTTGTTTGCTATTAATTTTTATTAAGGAACGACAGTTACACTGGGCTTTATGCCCCTTACATGTGTTTCTTTAATCGGAATAACACTTTGGTTTAGCGCAATTACTCCTTTTTCCATAATTTCCTTTGTTGTTTACATATTAATTGCTGCTTATTAATCCAGACCCCAACATTTGAAACAGCGCAGTTGTTTCCATTCAATCTACATGTACGTTATGTCCCAAAGAGAACACTCCTCGGTAAGAGAAAAGGGAATAGGAATTGTTTGACTAACGGGGCTCCTCAGCCCATCTGAACTTTGTTATTGCAGAGATTTCAGATGTTTGCACCTTTAATGAGCTGAGGCTAAGGCCCATATCTAGGCCCGATTGAAGGAAGTCCAATATTGCCGATAGAGGTGGGTGTGCAGGATCCAGGCTTCTTTCAGCCAGTAAGAGTGTGAATCTGTCCTAGATCTTGGCATAGACCCTATTAATAGTGAGTTTTCTGACCTTCAGTAAGGTGGCAATGACTCCAGAGGAGCATCCTAAGCTCTCCAGCCTTCCCCTTTCAACAGCCAAGCCCGAAGTTCCAGCTTACGTATGTTCGGGTGCAGGAACTTGCCCTGTACTAGTAGGTGCGGGAATACTGGTAGGGAGATTGGATACTGTCTGCTGAGGTGCAATTTTTACCAATAAATATGTGAAAAGTGTGGTGTGCATTTGTATTCAGCCCCCTGTAAACCTACCAAGACATGGCTGTCCACCTAAACTGACAGCTTGGGCAAGGAGAGCATTAATCGAAGAAGCAGCCAAGAGGACCATGGTAACTCTGGAGGAACTGCAGGGACCCACAGTTCAGGTGGGAGAATCTGTCCACAGAACAACTATTGGATGTGCTCTCCACAAACATGGCTTTTATGGAAGAGTGGCAAAAAGAAAGCCATAAGAAGTCCTGTTTGCATTTTGAGATAAGCTATGTGCAGGACACAGCAAACATGTGGAAGAAGGTGTTTTGGTCAGATGAGACCAAAATGTAACTTTTTGGTCTAAAAGCAAAAGGGAAGAGAGGGGTTACTGGTAGAGGGAAAGGGGGGACAGAAGACACCACTGTGTGTGGATGATGTGAAGGGGGCAGAGGACACGGCTATGGGCAGGGTCACCCCCATTGCAGTGTCCTTCCCCACCAGTCGCATCACTCCCCCCCCCCATCTCTGCATTCTGAACTCAACACACTCCTGGACTCTGCATAATGCACTCCTAAACCCTGCACTCTCTACTTATTTTTGTTCTGCGTAAAAAAAAAAGTCAGTCTTACTGTTTTTTTGGGGGGGAGGGGGACACTGTGCCCAGTGATCTTGGCCTCTTTAATACAAAGTCCCACCTCCTGGACCAGCTTCTATGATGGACAGAACACTGGTCCAATGTCGGCCCAGGAGACAGGACTTCCTATTTCAGAGGCCGCTGAGTAAACAGGAGATTCTCACTGTATGTAATCTGACGGCACCCGTCCCACCCCCCTCCCCGTTCTCTCCGAAGCAGCCCAAATTGCAGTATCGGCGTATAACACACACACACTATTTGCAACCGATTTGCAAGGTAAAAAAGAGAGTGTTATACGCCAATAAATACAGTAGTTACATATACTGTATACTACAGGGTAAGCATTCATTAAAATGTACTCAAACTAAAGGATCGGTAAAAAGTGCACCTAATCTACTAAAACCATATAGGTCTCAAAATACGTACCAAATTCTTACAAAGATATGTTTCAGAAAGGTCAAAAGGGAAAAGGAAATGCTGACATTAAATTTTAATTGACACTTTTCCATGATTGAAACAGTGCCAGAGCAGAAATCAATAGCTGTAGACCTTGTGACTTATGTGTAAAATGGATGCCCTTTGCTTGATTTAGGCTGAGGCCTCGTACACACGACCGTTTTCCTCTGCAAAATCCATCAAGAAAAATGTTGGCAGAGCATTTTTGCCACGAAAAACGCTCGTGTGTATGTTTTTCGTCGAGAAAACTGTTGTGGATCTCAACGAGAAAAAAAGAGAACATGCTCTCTTTTTTCTACACACGTTTGTGTGAATGCTTAGAAACCCTTGCATGCTCAGAATAAAGTATGAGACGGGAGCGCGTCTTCAGTAAAAGTAGCGTTCGTAATGGAGATACCACATTCGTAACAGACTGAAAAGCGCGAATTGTCTCTCACCAAACTTTTACTTAACACGCAGTAACATGAGATTAGAAAAGGCAGCCCCAAGGGTGGCGCCAGTGGAATCGAACTTCCCCTTTATAGTGTCGTCGTACGTGCTGTACGTCACCGCGTTTGAGAACGTCGAGATGTTGTCTTGACAGTGTGTATGCAAGGAAAGCTTGACAAGATTCTCATCAAGCCTGACAAAACCTTGTTGAGGAAAACAACGTTTCTTTTACAACGAGATTCTCCGCCGTGTGTACGAGGCCTCATACATAGAAAATTCACTTCTAAAAGGTGGCAAGAACTTTGCAATTATAAGCACTAACTGCACCTTTTAAAATAGCATTAACTGCATATGCAGTGCTGTGAAAAAATATTTGCCCCCTTCCTGATTTTTTCTTTTTTGTATATTTGTCACACTTAAAGTGGTTGTAAAGCCAGAAGGTTTGTTATCGTAATGCATTCTATGCATTAAGATAAAAAGCCTCTTGTGTGCAGTATTCCCCCTAACACTTCGGTCTCTCTCCCTGTTGGACACAAGTGGATCATAAATCTGGTCGGGAACCAACCCTGCCAAGGTGGCTGGTAAAACCCACAATGGATTTCACCTTAGTTCTTTGCAAATGAACGCATGCGAGGTGAAACATAACATCCATCAACAATGGGGGTTATTTATGAAAGGCAAATCCACTTTACACTACAAGTGCAAACTACAAGTGCAAAGTGTACTTGAAATCGCACTGAAAGTGCACTTGGAAGTGCAGTCGCTGTAAATCTGAGGGGTAGATCTGAAATGAGGGGAAGCTCTGCTCATTTTATTATCCAATCACGTGCAAGCTAAAATGCTGTTTTTTATTTTCCTTTCATGTTCCCCTCGGATCTACAGCGACTGCACTTCCAAGTGAAGCACTTCTTGCAGCACTCTCCAGTCCTCAGAAAAACTGTAACAAAAGCAAAGAATGCACAGGCATACCTGTAGTTTAAGATCCTCAAAAAATTGTAATCTAGTAAAATAAACATAGTGGGCCAAATTCTCAAAAGAGATACGCGTACTTAACTAAAGTTTTCTAAATTTACACGGCGCGTATCTTTGCGCCCGATCTTCAAAACGAGTTAAGCTTAGATTTCCGGATTTTCCGTCCTACCTAAAATAGTTACACCTGCGCATCCCCGGGCGCAAATTACGCTAGTCTCGCCGCTGTTTTTGATAGGCAAAGATGCAAATGAGGGAGTTAGGGCGATCCACAAAATTAAGTGTGTGCGGCGTATTTTCCGCCCTGTGCGCACCTGTTAGTTTCCCTGTGTAAATTTCCACATTATAAAAGCAGCCCTAATTTTACACATGCCGTGGAAGGGTTTGCTGAAGGTAGTGACTAGAGCTATACTTGTGAAGGATCTGTCTGGAAAAATGCCTGGGACATCAATGATTCTGACGGCAGTTGCCACCTTACAGGCACAAAGGAGGAAGAGGGCACAGAGGAGGAGGATGAGGGCACAGGAGAGAGTTTATCGGCCACGGCGTGATCTGTTTCAAATGCCAGATTATGAAGTGTATGGCAACTTCAGGTTTGATAGGGAAGCCATCCTGGAGCTCACCCAACTACTTATGGAGGATCTTATCACCCCAACCAGACGCTCCCATGCCCTGCCACCTCTACATAAAGTTATGGCAACCCTCCATTTTTTATCTACAGGCTCATTCCAGCGTGCATCTGGAGGTCTGGCTGGGATGGTGCAGTCGAAAATGAGCCGATGTGTCCATCAGGTGGTCCCTGCCATACTGCGGCGCATGACCAACCAATTTGTCAAGCCCACCCAGGAGGAGCAGCGTCTGCAAGCCATGACTGACTTTTACAGCATTGCTGGCTTCCCAAGGACCATCGGGGCGATAGATTGCACGCATGTGGCACTACAGCCCACCCATGAAACTGAACACCTGTTCAGAAACAGAAAAGGGTGGCATTGCATCAACGTCCAGATGATTGTAGATGCCCATGGCCTCATCTGGCACGTTTGTGCCAAGTTTCCAGGGTCGTGCCACGACAGTTTTATTCTACGGCAGACCAAGATCTACCAAGACTTGGAGATGAACGTTTATGGAGACAGCTGGCTGATTGGTGAGTGACATTGGTGTCAGGTATGCCCCCCCCATGATGCAGACATCACAAGGGGCACATGCATGACTAATATCCTCCTGTCTTTTCCCTTACAGGTGACTCTGGATATGCGTTGGGACCCCATCTCATGACCCTTTTTAGGAACCCCCAAACACCCGGAGAACGCAAATTCAACGAGGTGCACATCCACACCCGGTCAATAGTAGAGCGGACATTTGGCCTTCTCAAGTCCAGATTCAGATGCCTTGACAAGACTGGGGGTACACTCTTGTATTCCCCAGACTTTGTCTGTCAAATTATTGGGGCATGTTGCATCCTCCATAATTTTGCTCTGAGAAGGGGCCTGCATGTTGAGATATGTCCTGACCTGACCCCCCACCCAGGCAATCTCCCCCCCCCAACCACCTCTACCCGGTCTGCTGAGGGCCAGGCAATAAGGAGACAACTGGCTGAAGGCATCTTTGCCCAGTAAATGGACCTTAATTATCTTTTTTTTTTTGGTTTGACAACAAAAACTCACAGAGATTATGTGACCTTTAAACATTTACTTTGCACATAAAATGCACATTACTTATATGACAATGAGAATGTCTTTTTTTACACAAAACGCACATTAATTATCTCACAATGAGAATGCATGAATGCACGCCACTGTGGTCCCTAGCACAGACACATCACATGCACATCGAATTGGATTAGATCCAAGTCCCCCCCCCCCCCCTTGGGTACTTGGGAGCAGTAACGCCCCGCCACGGCTCCAATTATGTCACTGTGCATTCATACACCATTCAGGAACCTGGGATGACTTCTCCCTGGTCCTGGGGATCCCTACTCCACCAAAACTGAGGGTGACACCCTTATGTTATCAGGAATGCCACCCCCCCACATTCACACATCATTCACACACATAAACCAAATCATAAGTACAGTATAATTAAAAAAAAAAAAAAAAAAGTACCCCTGCAACTTACTGATGTTGCCGAGTGCTCCTTCTGTGTGGTATATAGGGGGCGCTAATAGAACAAATTTTGTAATTCAACAAAATATCAAAGTATATATATATAATATGGTGATAGCAATTACAATCTTAATGATATCTATAAAAAGATATATACAATCTTTGCAAGTAATATCAAAAGACCCGTGGGTCAATAGTGAAAAATAAATAAAATCCACAAGAGAGCCTCTATGACAAGAGTGACGTGCTCCCAAGACAAGAAATCAAGAAAAAATTGCTTTCTTAGTGATAATTAGTATTGTCCATATATTTGAGTGATAGTAGTGAACCACTAACAAACAAAAAAGTGAATCTTTAAAATAGTCCAGAAAAGTAAACATGCAATCTTCTCGTGAATGACAGTGCTTCAAAGTCTTTCCACCACTTTCGCAAAACGACACCCAAAAGTGTATAAATTAAATGCGCTTACCAAAGCGATTTGACCCCTTTAACTAAAAAGAGAGTCAAAAAACGCTTGTGCAGTTGTTAATGTCTGCAAACATGTATTGCGTCCTTCACTGATTAGATACAGGCAAATCTTCTTCCAGTAGCCTCATAAATGAAATACAAAACAGAGAGCCTCCATAGTGCAACCGGTTTTATTTTAAAAGAATTTTAAACAAAACTTGGGCCAAGTGGCCACTTACATTAAAAAGTGCCCATCCCGGCACTGGGTCTGCGGGCCTTTAGATAGAGGAGACAGTAGCCTCAATTGGCAAGTGGCAAGTACCTCCTAACGCCTCGTCAGCTCGCAGGGGTCGGATGATGGGAGATGAATAAAATAACGTGACCAGGCTCGCCGCCGACGATCGTTTCGTATAAACGTCTTCAGGGGGGCGTGTGCCTGGTCACTGTGGTCACGTTTGTTTATAGGGGACAACCGGAAGTAGTTCGGCTTGATTGACACGCATTCTGGCCAATTACAGCACGTTTGCGGTCAGTATAGGAACCGGAAGTGACCGAAGCTGATAGACGGATGCTGCAGCCAATTGTAGCGCAGTATCGAGAGCTGGGAACAAATGGACTTGAAATAATGATTGACTCGAATTTCGGCCATTTACAATGCAGTCCCAGTGTTGGCTTCGGCACTCCCATCTTGGCATATAACAATAAAAAACACACCATTGCCTGACAACGATATCTAATCATAAATAGCTAATATCTGATGTTAAGCTAATTTAATTATGAAACTCGATTATGCAGGACAATGTAATTAATACTTTATAAAAATTAATGACAGCGATACTATTAAAAAGAAATGTGTATTAGGACATAATGGATTAAAGGAAAAGAAGAAAGCTGTCTTCTAATGAAAAACCACAAGATGGCACCCTACCACATACCTCAATCACACCCTGCAAGAACTTAATCCAAGTCCACTGGCAGGATTGAAGAGATATGGAAATAGTACATGGGGAAAATCATGCCAATTTAGATGACAGTTTGTTAAAGATACTACAAATTCCAGGGAGACAATAAATCTCCTCGTGAAATGTTGTCCACAATTAACAGGAGACAATTTTCTCCCTGTTTTTTAGTTGTTTGGTTTTTAATTTTTTTATGTAGAAAATATATACTATAAAGTCAGGGTGATGAACACATGACCACAATATATATATGTATATAAGAAAAAACAAAAAAGGGGGGGGGGGGCTTGGTTATTTATTCACAACCTAGTTCACATAATTACATATGGTAAATCTGACCCATACCATTAATGAAAATTGTCGACTCCATTACGGATATGAAGAATGGATCTCTTAAGCTAAATATACAACAAGGGAAAAAAAGAACCTACACAAGGGTCATTCATTGGATAAAAAACAATTGAGATCGAGTTCGATATTGAGGCCCAGGGGCTGCATACTCCTAAGCCTATGCAACCACATGGTCTCATTCTGAGAGATGGCTCTTCTCATGTGAGTGCCCCGCCAATGATTCGATATCTTGTCAATTCCATAGAACTGACAGAGAGATGGATCACTTTGATGATATTTTTCAAAGTGTCTAGACACACTGTGATTTGGGAATTTCTTTTTTATATTCGCTAGATGTTCATTTATCCTCACTCTAAGTTTACGAGTGGTACGGCCCACGTACTGGAGCGAGCAAGGGCACTCCAAGACGTAGGTGACATGATCAGAGTTGCAAGTGATCAATGGTTTAATTTTAAACTTTTCTTTGGTTACATTGGACTGGAAATGTGTTCTCTTCTTTATGGCTCCAGGTTTTCTTGTAGTCTGGCAGGCCTTACAGCGCGTACAATGATGGAAGCCGGAGCCATCTAGAAAAGTACTAATTTTCTTGGGGGGATCTGGTACATTTTGGGCTATCCGATTTCTGAGTCCCGGAGCTCTTCTGTATATAAATTTTGGTTTTGATGCGATCGATGTCATCAGGTCAGGGTCTTTGAGAAGTAGTGGCCAATGCCTCTTGAATATGGTCTCTACCTGGCGGAATTGACGATGAAACCCCGAAATAAAAGGAACTTGGCTCTCAAATGACTTTTTTGGCTTGGTGATAAGGAGTGATTCTCTTTCCATTCTGGAAACTTGGGTCAATGCTTTATTTAAATTTGCTTCAGAGTAACCCTTTTCTATAAATTTACATGTCAATACATCTGCTTGTGCTTCAAAATCCCTTTGTGTGGCACAGTTGCGTCTAAGACGCATGTATTGACCTTTCGGAATGGCTCCTACCCATTGTGGGTGGTGACAGCTGGTAGTTGGCACAAAGCCATTCCTATCTGTTGCTTTGAAGTATGTTTTTGTTTCAAATACGGTTTCATTTTTTGAAATGGTAAGATCTAGATAGTTCACTGTCTTCATACTGGTCTCAGCTGTAAATTTGAGACTATACTTATTTGTATTCATCTGGGCAAGAAAAACTTCCAGACTACTAGCTGGACCTTCCCAAAAGAGGATCACGTCGTCGATATATCTCCGATAGAAACATAAAGACTTGTTTTGGTTAGAAAAAATACTTTCGTGTTCCCATTTATTGAGAACTACATTGGCTACACTGGGAGCATATCTAGCTCCCATAGCAACTCCGCTGGATTGATTATAGTACTGTTGATTTGCCCAGAAGAAATTATTGGTCATAGCTAATTTGAGACCTTGCACTAAAAACTTAATCTGAGCCTTTTTCAAGGTAGATTGTTTGGTCAATGCCCATTTTATTGCTTGGAGTGCATCGGAATGTGTAATATTCGTATACAACGATTCGACATCGACTGTCACTAGAATAGTAGATTCAGTTGCTTGAAGGTTTTTAAGTGCAATAATGAGGTCCTTGCTATCTTTTAGATAGGAGGGACTTAGTGGGACAAGTGATTTAAAAAAACTATCTAGATATTCTCCCAAACGGGAGAAGAGAGAATCTATGCCACTGATTATTGGCCTACCGGGCGGATGTTCTTTGTTTTTGTGTACTTTTGGCAAAATATACATAACAGGAACTTTGGGGGCATGGATTAGTAAATACGCTGCCTCTTTCTGATTAAGGATTTTACGAGCAACTCCTTCCTCAATCCACTCAGAAAGTAGATCTTTTAATTTCATTGTAGGGTTCCCATGTAAAAGTTGATACGTGGATGTATCCCCTAATTGTCTTTCCATTTCTGAATAATACATTTCTTTTCCCAAGATTACCAGGCCACCACCCTTACCAGCGGGGCGAATCACAATTTGTTTGTTTGCTTCCAAAAGTTTGATTCCTTCCCAAATTTTATTGTTAGATACATGTTGGGACACTTTTAATTCTCGTAGATCTTCTTGAACCATAGTTCTAAAGGCCTCGATCTGATGGTTCATACCCTTTTTAGGGTTAAAGGTTGAATTATTTTTGAGTCCACTATGTAGATAGGTGGAATCCTCATTGATTCCCTCATTCGTGATGTTTTTCCCAGCAAAATATTTTTTTATGTTTAGTTTGCGAATATATTTTTCTACATCGATAAAGATTTCAAACTTATCGATGTTTTTTTCAGGTGCAAATTTTAAACCTTGTTGTAATACTTCTAATTCTGGTTCTGTAAAATCTACCCCTGCTAGATTAAAGATACCATCACTTAATCCACTCTTTTTCTTTTTCGTTCCGCCTCGTCCTCTTCTCCCTCTCTTTCTTTTTGATACTGGGGGGACTTGGGAGGGATGCGATAAGGTTCTTTCCATCCCCTCCATTCCCCCTGGTATTGATTTTGATAGGGGGCCGGTCTCCCTCTAAAATTTCCTCGAGATCCCCCTCTCGGGGGTCTAGGAGGATAGGAAAACCTATTGGGATCATAGTAGCCATTGTCTGTCTGGCGAGGATCAGAAATGGGATATCTATGATAAGCATCCATAGGGTAGGGTTGTGGGTAGGGATAGTAGGGAGGAGCTGAGGCTTTGGGAGGATTTGGTTGTGATCTTGCTGTAGTTTTGGTAGGCCTATTAGGAGTATTAGATCTTACTGGAACCTTTTTCCGTGGTGCCTGTGACGGTATGGCTCCAGGTCCTTTGATTGGGGATGATTCAGGTGAATCGGCTAAGTTAAGAGTAACCTGTCATTTATATACTTTATCTTCTTCGTAATCCATTATATCTCTTTGATACTTTTTAAGTTTTTTATTCTTTATTTCGCCATCATATTTATTTAGATGCACTTGTAGGAGCTTGGTTTTCTCTGTATACTCACTATGAACTTTGAATGGTTCCATTTTTTCTTTGAGATCGGCGATTTTGGCATCTAATAATTTATTTTTTGCCTTACGTCGTCTCACCATTAACTGCATGAGCTTTTGTTCACATGCGTTAAAAAACTGGAACCATTCGTCCAATAGCTGTAAATCCTCGATCCCATCGTTGGGACCGACATCCCATCTGAGTCTTCTGGGTGTGAGATTTTTCCCTATATACATTTCGAAGGACGCAATGTCCCACCATAATCTGATTTGTTTTTCCATATCACTTTGTAATTGCTTGAGTCCCAGTTCTAGGTCAATATTGGAACTCGGGGCCTGTTGAAAGACCTCCTCTAGATTTACGTGTCTATCTCGCATGAAATTGAACACGTCCATGGCAGCGTGGAAAATAGATTTAGTACTAGAACCAAGGTAAGGACTTAGGTACTAATACAAAATGTTTGGAGATGAATTTTCGCGCCAAAAAAAAATGTGGAACAATTAATTAGTAAATAAAATTAAAATTAGAGCTGCTCCCCTAAAAATATAAAAAGGCAATCCCTCATTAAATTTTAGTGAATGTGTGGTATATAGGGGGCGCTAATAGAACAAATTTTGTAATTCAACAAAATATCAAAGTATATATATATAATATGGTGATAGCAATTACAATCTTAATGATATCTATAAAAAGATATATACAATCTTTGCAAGTAATATCAAAAGACCCGTGGGTCAATAGTGAAAAATAAATAAAATCCACAAGAGAGCCTCTATGACAAGAGTGACGTGCTCCCAAGACAAGAAATCAAGAAAAAATTGCTTTCTTAGTGATAATTAGTATTGTCCATATATTTGAGTGATAGTAGTGAACCACTAACAAACAAAAAAGTGAATCTTTAAAATAGTCCAGAAAAGTAAACATGCAATCTTCTCGTGAATGACAGTGCTTCAAAGTCTTTCCACCACTTTCGCAAAACGACACCCAAAAGTGTATAAATTAAATGCGCTTACCAAAGCGATTTGACCCCTTTAACTAAAAAGAGAGTCAAAAAACGCTTGTGCAGTTGTTAATGTCTGCAAACATGTATTGCGTCCTTCACTGATTAGATACAGGCAAATCTTCTTCCAGTAGCCTCATAAATGAAATACAAAACAGAGAGCCTCCATAGTGCAACCGGTTTTATTTTAAAAGAATTTTAAACAAAACTTGGGCCAAGTGGCCACTTACATTAAAAAGTGCCCATCCCGGCACTGGGTCTGCGGGCCTTTAGATAGAGGAGACAGTAGCCTCAATTGGCAAGTGGCAAGTACCTCCTAACGCCTCGTCAGCTCGCAGGGGTCGGATGATGGGAGATGAATAAAATAACGTGACCAGGCTCGCCGCCGACGATCGTTTCGTATAAACGTCTTCAGGGGGGCGTGTGCCTGGTCACTGTGGTCACGTTTGTTTATAGGGGACAACCGGAAGTAGTTCGGCTTGATTGACACGCATTCTGGCCAATTACAGCACGTTTGCGGTCAGTATAGGAACCGGAAGTGACCGAAGCTGATAGACGGATGCTGCAGCCAATTGTAGCGCAGTATCGAGAGCTGGGAACAAATGGACTTGAAATAATGATTGACTCGAATTTCGGCCATTTACAATGCAGTCCCAGTGTTGGCTTCGGCACTCCCATCTTGGCATATAACAATAAAAAACACACCATTGCCTGACAACGATATCTAATCATAAATAGCTAATATCTGATGTTAAGCTAATTTAATTATGAAACTCGATTATGCAGGACAATGTAATTAATACTTTATAAAAATTAATGACAGCGATACTATTAAAAAGAAATGTGTATTAGGACATAATGGATTAAAGGAAAAGAAGAAAGCTGTCTTCTAATGAAAAACCACAAGATGGCACCCTACCACATACCTCAATCACACCCTGCAAGAACTTAATCCAAGTCCACTGGCAGGATTGAAGAGATATGGAAATAGTACATGGGGAAAATCATGCCAATTTAGATGACAGTTTGTTAAAGATACTACAAATTCCAGGGAGACAATAAATCTCCTCGTGAAATGTTGTCCACAATTAACAGGAGACAATTTTCTCCCTGTTTTTTAGTTGTTTGGTTTTTAATTTTTTTATGTAGAAAATATATACTATAAAGTCAGGGTGATGAACACATGACCACAATATATATATGTATATAAGAAAAAACAAAAAAGGGGGGGGGGGGGCTTGGTTATTTATTCACAACCTAGTTCACATAATTACATATGGTAAATCTGACCCATACCATTAATGAAAATTGTCGACTCCATTACGGATATGAAGAATGGATCTCTTAAGCTAAATATACAACAAGGGAAAAAAAGAACCTACACAAGGGTCATTCATTGGATAAAAAACAATTGAGATCGAGTTCGATATTGAGGCCCAGGGGCTGCATACTCCTAAGCCTATGCAACCACATGGAGTCGACAATTTTCATTAATGGTATGGGTCAGATTTACCATATGTAATTATGTGAACTAGGTTGTGAATAAATAACCAACCCCCCCCCCCCCCTTTTTTGTTTTTTCTTATATACATATATATATTGTGGTCATGTGTTCATCACCCTGACTTTATAGTATATATTTTCTACATAAAAAAATTAAAAACCAAACAACTAAAAAACAGGGAGAAAATTGTCTCCTGTTAATTGTGGACAACATTTCACGAGGAGATTTATTGTCTCCCTGGAATTTGTAGTATCTTTAACAAACTGTCATCTAAATTGGCATGATTTTCCCCATGTACTATTTCCATATCTCTTCAATCCTGCCAGTGGACTTGGATTAAGTTCTTGCAGGGTGTGATTGAGGTATGTGGTAGGGTGCCATCTTGTGGTTTTTCATTAGAAGACAGCTTTCTTCTTTTCCTTTAATCCATTATGTCCTAATACACATTTCTTTTTAATAGTATCGCTGTCATTAATTTTTATAAAGTATTAATTACATTGTCCTGCATAATCGAGTTTCATAATTAAATTAGCTTAACATCAGATATTAGCTATTTATGATTAGATATCGTTGTCAGGCAATGGTGTGTTTTTTATTGTTATATGCCAAGATGGGAGTGCCGAAGCCAACACTGGGACTGCATTGTAAATGGCCGAAATTCGAGTCAATCATTATTTCAAGTCCATTTGTTCCCAGCTCTCGATACTGCGCTACAATTGGCTGCAGCATCCGTCTATCAGCTTCGGTCACTTCCGGTTCCTATACTGACCGCAAACGTGCTGTAATTGGCCAGAATGCGTGTCAATCAAGCCGAACTACTTCCGGTTGTCCCCTATAAACAAACGTGACCACAGTGACCAGGCACACGCCCCCCTGAAGACGTTTATACGAAACGATCGTCGGCGGCGAGCCTGGTCACGTTATTTTATTCATCTCCCATCATCCGACCCCTGCGAGCTGACGAGGCGTTAGGAGGTACTTGCCACTTGCCAATTGAGGCTACTGTCTCCTCTATCTAAAGGCCCGCAGACCCAGTGCCGGGATGGGCACTTTTTAATGTAAGTGGCCACTTGGCCCAAGTTTTGTTTAAAATTCTTTTAAAATAAAACCGGTTGCACTATGGAGGCTCTCTGTTTTGTATTTCATTTATGAGGCTACTGGAAGAAGATTTGCCTGTATCTAATCAGTGAAGGACGCAATACATGTTTGCAGACATTAACAACTGCACAAGCGTTTTTTGACTCTCTTTTTAGTTAAAGGGGTCAAATCGCTTTGGTAAGCGCATTTAATTTATACACTTTTGGGTGTCGTTTTGCGAAAGTGGTGGAAAGACTTTGAAGCACTGTCATTCACGAGAAGATTGCATGTTTACTTTTCTGGACTATTTTAAAGATTCACTTTTTTGTTTGTTAGTGGTTCACTACTATCACTCAAATATATGGACAATACTAATTATCACTAAGAAAGCAATTTTTTCTTGATTTCTTGTCTTGGGAGCACGTCACTCTTGTCATAGAGGCTCTCTTGTGGATTTTATTTATTTTTCACTATTGACCCACGGGTCTTTTGATATTACTTGCAAAGATTGTATATATCTTTTTATAGATATCATTAAGATTGTAATTGCTATCACCATATTAAATATATATACTTTGATATTTTGTTGAATTACAAAATTTGTTCTATTAGCGCCCCCTATATACCACACATTCACTAAAATTTAATGAGGGATTGCCTTTTTATATTTTTAGGGGAGCAGCTCTAATTTTAATTTTATTTACTAATTAATTGTTCCACATTTTTTTTGGCGCGAAAATTCATCTCCAAACATTTTGTCTGAGTGCTCCTTCTGGGCTGACCACGGGCACGGGCACGGCCACGGCCACGGGCACGGCCAACTGGGGGATCTTCACGGGGGGGGGTCTGTGCAGGGGAGGGATTATCTTCACGGGGGGTGTCATGAATATGCAACAAGTCTATCTGCTTACCTGATCTCCATGTGTCCATTAGAGGCTGACCCTGCTCTGGTTCCCCTTTTTATCACTTCCTCTTCCTGTATGGCTCCACCCTAGTCCATCCCAGGAAGCCTATATTAACCGTTGCTCTACAGGTCTGCAGTGCTGTTCAACAGTGTTCCTATGCTTAGTTCCTGTCTGCAGTGTAATTGCTGGTTCCTGTTTGCAGAGTGCTACGATCATCTCTCCGTGTACCGTTTTGGCTTGTCCCCGACTTCCTTGTCTGCCTGTGCTCCTGACTATTTGCATGTTCCACGGTTATCCTTGTCTGCCTGTTGCCCTGACCTCGGCCTGTCCATCACCACTGTTTGTCCTGCTGGCTGCTTCCCCCTTCTCCCTGCGGAGTGTGACTTAGGGAATCCCGGGAACGCGACCTGGACCCAGTTGCGGCCAAGACCATCCCTACCATCAAGGGCTCTGGTGAATACAAAACTGGGTCTTAGACTCCGCGCCCTGGGTGATCTTGGGTTACGCTTCCTCCCTGCCAGCAGTAGTCGGCCATAGGGTTCACTTCCCTGTGGTGCATCCCTGACCCCTACAGGGTGCACTTGTCACCGGGCCACAGGTGACCTGACAGTTTGAACAGCCATGAATCCGGCCGACATGCCGCTCCCCGCAGATGATCCATTACAGTGCATTGTTCGCAGACTCGAGACGCATGAAGCTAATCAGGATCAGGTGATGCGTTTCCTTCAGGATCTGGCTTCCCGCTTTGATCAGCTTCAGACCTCGCTGGGAACCCCGAATCCGCAACCCCAAGTACAACCAGCAGCTGCACCTGTTGCACCAGTCGCAGAGTCGCATTCACTGAAGTTATCATCTCCAATCCGCTTTTCTGGAGACTCCAAAGCCTGCAGGGGATTCCTTAGCCAATGCACTATTCATTTTGAGCTCCTGCCCCAGTACTTCTTGTCTGATCGGGCCAAGATAGCCTATATCATTTCTCTCCTCTCCGGGGAAGCCTTAGCCTGGGCTGCCCCTCTGTGGGAATTGAATGATCCAGTGGTTTCTAGCCTGCCTGTTTTCTTGAAACTTTTTCGGAATATCTTTGAAGAACCAGCTCGTGTCTCTTCAGCAGCCAGCGCCCTTTTACGTCTCCGCCAAGAATCCCGTTCAGTGGGACAATATTCTCTTCAGTTCTGTATCCACTCAGCTGAACTGAGCTGGAACAATGAGGCCTTAGTCGCAACCTTTTTGCATGGCCTATCTGATATAGTGAAGGATGAACTAGCAGGAAGAACCATCCTGGACGGAGTGATCTCCTTGTGTAATCAGATCGATATTCGCTTTCAGGAAAGGACCCTAGAAAAGCGACGCCAACATCCCTTGGCCCTTAGTCAGCCTGAGCTCCCCTCTCTTCGACCCGTGGAGCATCCCTTGCCAACTGAGGAACCCATGCAGCTGGGTCGGACCAGGCTATCCCCTGAGGAACGTGCCAGGCGCAGAACTCTAGGCCTGTGTCTATACTGTGGGGGCAAAAGTCATTTTCGTGACACTTGCCCTCTTCGCCCCGAGAAACGCTCGGGTTCAATACATCTGGAAGGTGGAGTATTGGATCCAGAAATATCTCCTTCACCTTCTCGTCTTTTTCTTCCTGTGTCCCTTCATTTTGGTGCTTCTTCTCATTCGGTCTCGGCATATCTGGATTCCGGAGCCGCTGGCAATTTCATAGACTGGGAAATCGCATCGTCCATGAGACTTACCCTTTTGCCCCTCACCACACCATTGGTGGTCTCGGCGATTGATGGCACTGTTCTCCCGGGGGGTCCTATTCGCTTCCAGACAGTCCCTGTTAAGATGTCAGTAGGCACACTTCACCAGGAGTGGATATCCTTCCTTGTTCTACCTAAAACCTCAGCTCCTATCGTTTTGGGTCTTCCTTGGTTAAGACTCCATTCTCCTCACATTGACTGGACTGCCGGACAGATCCTGGCTTGGGGTCCCTCCTGTTCCACGTCTTGCCTACCCAAGGTTGCCCCAAAAGAGAAACTTCCTGTTGCCACCATTCCAGAATCTTTTGCTTGTCCTACCACATGTAGTGGTGTCCGGAATGTGTCCTGCAATAGTCAGGCTGATGCACTTTCTAGCCAATGTAGCACTCTGGATGAGGAGCCCGTCTGTGAACCTGAGCCGATCATTCACTCCAGTTTACCGTTGACTGTCCCTAAAACGCACAGCCAGGCTAACTTGTCTGCGAGTTCTGCAGTCACTACGCCTTGTGATGCGATTCGGGTAATCACTACACCTGACTATGCTATTCAATCGGCCTCTGCATCAGCTATGCCAGGTCAGCCCATGCCCAGTGAGCCTCCTACCTTTTCTTGTTCAGGCCCTCCTGCAACCTGTCTAAGGGGCTCAATCCATCCTTTGGATAGATTGCCTCATTCGGCCAAATGGGGTTTTCTACCTTGTTTTCAGGGCTCTCTGCATTCTGCTGGTTTCCCTGCTATCCAGCTTGACTCCTGTGCCCTGTCACCTTCTAACCAACCTGACTTCAGGGTTCCTCTGACCTCTGCCCAGTCTGATGGTCCTGTGCTTAATCCCCAGTTCATCTTTAAGGGTCTGCTTGATCCTCCTCGGATTCCTGTTGACCCTCTCATGCCCTTACTTATTCCTAAAAGGCCTTTGGTCCTCAATAAATACTCTCCTCCTGTCCCTACTTCGGTTCTGGTCAATGAGGATACTCAAGTTCTGGATTCTCGTCTCTGCAGAAGCATTCTTCAGTACCTTGTGCTTTGGAGAGGATTTGGTCCTGAGGAGGCGTCTTGGATTTCTGCATCTGAGATCTTTGCGCCCCATTTGTCGAGGAGGTTTCTTCTGGGATTCCCCTTTAGCCCTGGCTCCAGGCTGGGGAGGGGGAGGGGCCTTAAGAGGGAGGGTACTGTCATGAATATGCAACAAGTCTATCTGCTTACCTGATCTCCATGTGTCCATTAGAGGCTGACCCTGCTCTGGTTCCCCTTTTTATCACTTCCTCTTCCTGTATGGCTCCACCCTAGTCCATCCCAGGAAGCCTATATTAACCGTTGCTCTACAGGTCTGCAGTGCTGTTCAACAGTGTTCCTATGCTTAGTTCCTGTCTGCAGTGTAATTGCTGGTTCCTGTTTGCAGAGTGCTACGATCATCTCTCCGTGTACCGTTTTGGCTTGTC
This sequence comes from Rana temporaria, assembly GCF_905171775.1. Taxonomy (NCBI): domain Eukaryota; kingdom Metazoa; phylum Chordata; class Amphibia; order Anura; family Ranidae; genus Rana; species Rana temporaria. Next base: position 355,901,985 of record NC_053492.1, read on the forward strand.
CCCGACTTCCTTGTCTGCCTGTGCTCCTGACTATTTGCATGTTCCACGGTTATCCTTGTCTGCCTGTTGCCCTGACCTCGGCCTGTCCATCACCACTGTTTGTCCTGCTGGCTGCTTCCCCCTTCTCCCTGCGGAGTGTGACTTAGGGAATCCCGGGAACGCGACCTGGACCCAGTTGCGGCCAAGACCATCCCTACCATCAAGGGCTCTGGTGAATACAAAACTGGGTCTTAGACTCCGCGCCCTGGGTGATCTTGGGTTACGCTTCCTCCCTGCCAGCAGTAGTCGGCCATAGGGTTCACTTCCCTGTGGTGCATCCCTGACCCCTACAGGGTGCACTTGTCACCGGGCCACAGGTGACCTGACAGGGGGTCTGTGCAGGGGAAGAAGGAGCCTCCCCTGGTGTCTGTCCTCCTGCTGGCCTGCCCTCCAAGGCCACGGCTATCCTTGTCAGACAGGCAGTGATGTCAGCCGTATTAGCCTGGCCAGCCCGGGTATTGGCCTGCACAGCCCGGGTATTGGCCTGCACAGCCTGGGTCAGGGCAGTCACCTCCTGGGCCACGCCTGTTGTGGCGTTTTTCAGGTCCCACAAACAGGTGATGACCCCCACTGAGTTGGTGGCCACGTCACCCAGTGAATCCCTCATTAAACCCAGGCTGTGCTCCACCTTGGTCAGTGTTTTTTTAATTTCACCCAGACTGCGGGTCTGCCGGGCATTGTCCCTCAGCAGACTGACCGGCAGACGCTCAAACCCCCCCCTGGTTTCCGGGGTCGGCCTCCTACTTGCCCCTGAGGCTTGTGGCCTTGGAGGAGGGGTTGGAGTGACCCATGGGGGCTGCTGCATGTTGGAGGAGGGTTGGGAGGGGCCACCCCTGATGGTGGCCTGACTGTTGGGAGCCTCTGGGGTACCCTCAGGGGATGACTCAAAGGTCCTATCTTGTCCCATCAGGATTTGCTGGCCAATAACAATATTCTCATCTTCCTCCCCCTCATCCTCCTCCCACTCAACATCCAAATTAGGGGAGTTGTGGGCACTCCCCTCCCATGGCGAATCCTGCCCTTCTTGGGACTCAGCATCAGCCTGTCTTGGGGGTGGTGCAGCAGCCTGCCCTGATGGGCCAGCAACCTCCTGCCCTGATGGGGCTGCCACCTCCTGGGCTGATGGGGCTGCCACCTCCTGGGCTGATGGGGCTGCCACCTCTTGGGCTGATGACCCAGCAACCTCCTGGGCTGATGGGGCTGCCACCTCCTGGGCTGATGACCCAGCAACCTCCTGGGCTGATGGGGCTGCCACCTCCTGGCCATCTGGGGAGGACACAAAACAATCACAGGTTGGTTGATCCACACACTTGGCACATCTTCCCTTCCCCCACCCACACATGCTAATCACCAGATAGAAAAAAATAGAAACTTACCTGTCCTCACAGGAGCATCAGAGTCAAAGCCAGGCAGGCCCACCACCTGCTGTGGGTGGAAACACTGGGCCACTGCCCATTCCTCCTCACTCATCCTGACTGGGCAGGGTCCCCCTCCTCCAGTGCCCCTGGTATGGGCATGCAGCGTTGCCAGCTTGTTCCGGGACACGCTCTTCAAATCGTTTATTTTTTTTTGGATTCCAGCGATGGTCCTGGTGTCCCCCCCCCCGCCGCATTGATCCGATCGGTGATCTTTTTAAGGATCTCCTTCCTCCTGGTCGGGGTGGTGTTGTGGCTCTCAGGGCCATGGAGAAAGCGCCCATATTTTATGATGCCCTGAGCAAGAATATGCTTCTCTGCCACTAAAAAATTTTGCTTCCTGCGCTTGGTGGCCATCACAGACACCACCCAGCAACAGGAAACTCACCCAAAAAACAATCAACAATACACACACAACAAAGAAAAAAAAACACAGCACAAAAAAAAATTAAACACAAACAGACAGCTACTATTAATTCAAAAACAAACAGGCAAAAAAGGCAAACAAAAAACAATCACTCACCAAAAAACAAACACTTATCAAAAACAAACAGGCAAAAAATCAAAACAAATAACAAATTATAAAAAACAAACACCAACTAGACTCTCCAACTCCTCAACAACTTTTCTCACAAACAAATCTTACCAACAAACACTGACAAACGTTCAAAGCAGAAGCAACTTGCTTTAGGAAGGGAACACAGGGAAATACTTTTGCAAGGGAAGTGTGTTTGACTGGGGCTATTTAGACACAGGGCGATCCTCAAACTAAGTACGCTTGGCCTTTTACCTATCTCACTGATTGCGATGAGCAAAGTTCTGCACATGCCCAGTGAGGTCCAGATTCGTGCGCGCATGCGCAGTACGGCCGGCCCTTCATTTGCATTGGGTTACGGCTCATTACAATGAAGCACGCCCACTTCCTTCCCACTTGCCATAACCACGCCTTACGCCTCGGAATTTAGGTTACGGATGGCGCAATTTTGTGCGCAAATGCACTGTGGATACGGCACTTACGACACCAACTTAGGGCGCCGTAACTTAAATGACATAAGTTAGATAATACTAAATTTGCACAGCTTTTTGAGAATTTGGCCTATTGTACCCACAAAAGTGGTATAAGGACACGTCTCACATAATTTCCTTAAGGAACATCTAATTTATACATTTCATTTGTAGACAAAACTCTAATACTCTGGTTAATGTGTTTTAATGCCTGATGAAGAGATGCTGCCTCGAAACGATGAAGCACTGATGGACAGATATTATGTTTCTTATGGAAATTATGTAAGTGGTGCATCTGTATACCACTTTTGTGAGTACAATATGTTTATTTTAACTAAATAAAGATTTTTTGAGGATATTACACTATGTCAGTGAGCTCTTTGTTTCATTTACAGTTACCCACGTATTGCCCTGATTGCCATTGTGTTAGGCACTGTCACTTGCGGAGTCCAAGATCATCAGCCTAGCACACTGATAAAAGCAAACAATTCTTTTTTTGTTATTCCAAACAAAACAGGCAAACAGAAAAACATATTTTGTTAAAGAAAATGTAAAAAGTCCATACTGTGGTTCAAATTATAAAACAAGTTATGTCGCACCATACCACCATACCACTATACCAGTCCCACTCTGGGATTTTGGGGTTTCCTGTGGGCTTTCAGCAACTGTGGCTTAATGCTAAGCTCAGTTCACTCTGCTCACAAGCAGGTGCCTACTGCTTCATCTTTCTTTTCTTGGCTCTAATACACCTAGATCAACTCCTTTAGGATCAAAGGGGGTAATCCACAAAGAAGCGGCGCAACGTAATTTTTCCTATTTAAGTTACACCGCCGCAAAATTTCTACCTAAGTGCCCGATCCACAAAGCACTTACCTAGAAATTTTGAGCGGTGTAACTTAAATTCGGCCGGCGCAAGGCATTCCTCTTCTCCAGGGGGCAATTCCCATTTAAATGAGGCGCGCTCCCGCGCCGGCCGTACTGCGCATGCTCGTGACGTCATTTTCCTGACGTGCATAGCGCGAAATTACGTTACATCGGGCTTTGTGGATCGCGACGGGACAATAAAGTTGCGTCGGGTAAAAAAAAAGATACAGCGCCAAAAAAAAAATTTAAAATTAAAAAAAATTGCGTCACTAGCAAGAAAGGTCTGTTTTTACAAGGTGTAAACAGTTTACACCTTGTAAAAGCAGCCCTAATTTTGCGTTTGCAAAATAAAACTTACGGAGAAAAAACGAAGCTGAAAAGCTTTGTGGATCTCCGTAAGTCCTAATTTGCATACCCGAGGCGGCATTTCGACGCAAAATGCCCCCAGCGGCGGATGCGGTACTGCATCCTAAGATCCGACAGTGTAATTCAATTACACATGTCGGATCTTCGTCCTAACTATGGGAAACTGATTCTGTGGATCAGTTCCATAGTTAGGACCAGGGATACGACGGAGTAACAGCAGTTACTCCGTCATATCTCTTTTGAGGATTTGGCCCACAGTCCCTGTAATCAGGGTTTGGAGGTTCTTTCTTACCCAAAACATTTTGAACCTCTCAAATTGTGGGCCTCTAACAAGGACTAAGCAAACTAATGATTACTGAAAGCCAGTCCTCTTCCCTCTAGTTTGACAACCCTGGAATACCTCTCCTTGCATGGGTTAGATCCCCTGAGTACTCAACATTACCTTAAAACCGTCCCGCTTAAAAGGACTGTGAAGGATATGTCAGTGTAATTCTCCCTGCTTGGTTAAATTGTGGGTTAGAGGTAAAATGGATTCATGTGTTACAAGCTATTGACATGTTAATGACCCGTCTGTAGCTAGCTCCTTATTTCAAAGGGATGTTAAACCTGTTTACTGTGATTAGAGGTGACTCATGTTATGTATTCTGATTGCTTCATTATGCGGTGCCAGGCTGCCCAGCTAATGTGTTCTGTACACCTTGTAATTAACTTCCCTGATGTCATTATTTAAAGAAAATGTGTCTCAGGTCGGCTTCGAATTGTCTGGCTATATTCTGTATGAGAAACTCCAGAGTGTGTGAAAAGGGGGTGGAGCTCCCATTGTTCCTTGATTAAGGATTTAGCTTGTAAAACTGTATTTATAACCAGCAGCAAGCTGCCAATAAATCAGTCTTGGTTCCAGCATTCAGTCTTGACTCATGTGTGGATGATCCTGTGATGTTCTTGTATGGAGAGGAGGGAATGCTTGACGTGGATGTCATACCGATACCGTCACAATTGGTTGGCAGCAGAGGGATTTTCCCTTCTACTCTCCCTTACACCAGGATTCCAAGCAGACACTGGGAACAGTGAATGGAAGGCTGCTACACCCTGCTTAAAAGAAATACACTGAAAGAACTACTGGAAGTTTGTGGAAGGATTGCTAGCAACAAAACCAAGCGGATCATCATAGCAGAAATAATGGAGCTAGACCAGGAGGACGGGATTGCACAACGCCAGCAGTACAAGAGATGGAGACACCAGTGATTCAGGAAGAGGAATCACCAGCCAACAAGCTAATGAGAGAGAAGCTAGCGTGGTTCGGCCCGAACCCAACGCCGGATGTGGTGCTGAAAGTGATGGACCTGTTAGCGGAGGAGGCTAAACAAATAAGAGACACAGAACTACAGAAGGCTAAACAAATAAGAGACGCAGAGCTACAGAAGGCTAAAGAAATAAGAGACGCAGAACTACAGAAGGATAAACAAATAAGAGACGCAGAACTACAGTTAAAACTGGCAGCAGTCCAACAAGCAGCCGCACATTCTCCAAACAGTGAGTACAGCACAGCAGACGCAAGGAAGATTCCGTTTAGCGCTTTTAAAGCTTTTGATGAAAAGGACTGTGAGATTGATAACTACCTGGCAGATTTTGAGCGACAATGTAATCTGCACCGAATAGCTAGAGGAGAGTGGGTTGCAATATTGTCAGGCAAACTGTCAGGCAAAGTTTCTGATGCTTTCCGGACCGTGCCAGATCAGGATATCCATAGCTACGCCAGGGTTAAAGAAGTGCTCCTAGCTCGTTATGCAGTAACCCCAGAGTCCCACCGACAGAAGTTCAGGGACTCACGCAAAACCACGAAAGACTCTTACGCGGAATGGGCATGCCAGTTGTCCCTGTCGGCCTCTAACTGGGTTAACAGCAGCCAGGCCACCACCGCAGAGGACATTTTGCAACTAATGCTCCTGGAGCAATTTTACAATCACATCCAGACGGATGTCAAAGATTGGGTGAGAGATCGCAGGCCCATGACTCTACCAGAGGCCGCGAAGTTGGCGGATGAATATGCGGATACTCGCAAGACAAACCAGGTCACACCACGGGTACAACCTCCACGACCAACGGCGCCCTCACACCCACCAGCCGCTAGATACCAACCGCCTAACAGACCGATGACATCGAGCCCTCGCTATCCACGCCAGGAGGACAACGAACAACGCTGCTTCCGGTGCAAACAGTTGGGTCACTTCAAGCAGAATTGCCCTCTGAATGACAACACCAGATCAAATTGGTCTCAACCTGGGTACCGCCCACCAGCAGCAGCCCATTGTGTAGACTCGGCTTGGGATCCCCAGGAGCTGGGTCAGGAAGAACCATTGGGCACCCCTTACGAAGCCCTCATGGTACAATCTGTTATTACGGACAACAGGGAACACCATTGTCAGCTGGTCATGGGCGACAGCCGTGAGCCGGAGGGGCCTTGGAGGGGGCTGGGCAGAAAGAGGCACCGCCAGCTACCCTCCAAGAAGAAGAGGTCCTGGAAGTCATATAACCAGCGGACCTGGGAGGAGAAGAAGCGACTGGAGGAGATGGAATCACAGCGGGCGCCCCAGATGCGGGCCGAGATGTTCGCCAAGGGCCCACCGGTTGCCCCTTACACCACCACCCAGTTCCTGATGATGAAGGACCACGTGGAAAGCCTGCAGGACCTGAGCAAGCAGGAGCTGATCCGTGAATACATGGAGCTGGAGGAGTGCATAAGCCGCAAGGAGGAGGAGAACCACCGCCTGAGGTCACAGCAGGCCGACCCCCCCAGGCTCCATGAACTGGAGATGGAGCTGGAGAAGCTCCAAGAGGAGAACCGGCGGCTGCGGAGGGAGCAGGGGGTGGCTGACCTTATGGGGCTCTGATTCCCCCCCCCGGACTCTGAGCACCAGTGCTACAGCATTTCAACAAATATAACTTTTCCTTTTTATGAATCTCCTGTGATTGTCACTTCAGAGCCATAACCTGCCCCCTCCCATAGCGGGACACCTAGATGGCGGCGCACAGACCCATTCGCCGTCTTCACACTGACTTCTGGTGACTCTGCAGATCGCACAAAGACTTGGGGACTGACCGGCGTGTGATCTGACGACCCGGTGGCATACCTGAGTCGGAAGCAGATACCAAGGGAGGTCAGTCACGCCAAACGGAGTTAACCTCGGACTAAAAGCTCTGAACCCGTCAACCCTACTGGACCAGGGAAGGTCCAACCGGGTTTGCCGTAGCAGGGAGAAAAAGGGGGGCCATTGTGAAGGATATGTCAGTGTAATTCTCCCTGCTTGGTTAAATTGTGGGTTAGAGGTAAAATGGATTCATGTGTTACAAGCTATTGACATGTTAATGACCCGTCTGCAGCTAGCTCCTTATTTCAAAGGGATGTTAAACCTGTTTACTGTGATTAGAGGTGACTCATGTTATGTATTCTGATTGCTTCATTATGCGGTGCCAGGCTGCCCAGCTAATGTGTTCTGTACACCTTAATTAACCGTAATTAACTTCCCTGATGTCATTATTTAAAGAAAATGTGTCTCAGGTCGGTTTCGAATTGTCTGGCTATATTCTGTATGAGAAACTCCAGAGTGTGTGAAAAGGGGGTGGAGCTCCCATTGTTCCTTGATTAAGGATTTAGCTTGTAAAACTGTATTTATAACCAGCAGCAAGCTGCCAATAAATCAGTCTTGGTTCCAGCATTCAGTCTTGACTCATGTGTGGATGATCCTGTGATGTTCTTGTATGGAGAGGAGGGAATGCTTGACGGGGATGTCATACCGATACCGTCACAAGGACCATAACCCAAATAGTGGGGAAATATACCTGCCGTTCAGGGCCCAACCCGGGTGTTTTGTAAAGTACATAGGGCAGCTCAGTGGCCTAAGTGGTTAGTACCTCTGCCTAGCAACACTAGGGTCATTGGTTTAAATCCCAACTGTGGCACTACCTGCCTGAGTTTGCATGTTCTCCCTGTGCCTGCATGGGTTTCCTCTGGGTACTCTAGTTTCCTCCCACACTCCAAAGACATGGGACCTTAGACTGTAAGCTCCTTGAGGGCAGGGACTAATGTGAATGTACAGTATGTGTAAAGTGCTGAGTACATTTTCGGTGCTCTCTAAGTACCTGTAATGATAATATTGCCCTGATTTCTAGTGTATTGCCTGAAAATTACCCAAACTGAATGTTGCCCATGATTCCAAAATTGCCACTGTGTTACTAACACACTGCCAAAATTGCCATTATGGTGTTGTATATTGACACTATTGCCCATGTGTTAACAATACATTGGCACAAATGCCAGGGTGCTGCTCATATATTTGTTTTGCCTGTGTATTGCCACATATTCTAAAGTCTTAGGCCGCGTTCACGCGGTCGATCCATCCGATGAGAATGGTCCGACGGATCGGTTTACCGCTGAAGCAGACTGATGGTCTGATGTGCGTACACACCATCAGTTCAAAAACCGATCGGGTCAGAACGCAGTGACATAAAACACATGACGTGCTGAAAAAAACGAAGTTCAATGCTTCCAAGCTTGCGTCGACTTGATTCTGAGCATGCGTGGGTTTTGAACCGATGCTTTTGTGTACTAACCATCGTTTTTGACCTATCGGTCAGCCGTCCATCGGTTCGATTTTAAAGCAAGTTCTAAAACTTTGGTCTGAAGGACAAAAGTCCGATGGGCCGTACACACGGTCGTTTTGGACCGATGAAACTGAACTTCAGTCCGTTTTCATCAGTTTGGACTGGTCGTGTGTACGCGGCCTCAGAGCACTGGCGCAAACTGAGTGTGACCAAGTCAATGCTGTTTGTTTTGGGCTGCCATATTATTACAAATGAACCCGCAGACAAGACCTGCCACTATCAAACCACATCCCCCAAAAAAATGTAAAATTCTGGCAATACCCTAATGCCGCGTACACACGATCGGTCAAACCGATAAACGGTCTGATGGACCGTTTTCATCGGACCAAACCGATCGTGTGTAGGCCCCATCGGTTATTTATCCATCGGTTAAAAAAATTCAATCTTGTTTTAAATTTAACCGATGGATACCTAACCGATAGAAAAAAAACAATGGTTTGTAGGCACGTCCATTGGTTAAAAATCCACGCATGCTCAGAATCAAGTCGACGCATGCTTGGAAGCATTGAACTTCATTTTTTTCAGCACGTCGTTGTGTTTTACGTCACCGCGTTCTAACACGATCGTTTTTTTAACCAATGGTGTGTAGGCACGACTGATCATCAGTCAGCTTCATCGGTTAACCGATGGAAAAATCCATCAGACCGTTTTCATCAGATGGACCGATCGTGTGTACAGGGCATTAGTTCGTCTTGGTGCTTGGAGATTTGTCTCTCTCACATTTCAGGGTTTCAAAAGTTCCAAAAACAAAATTTTAATGCATATCAGCATTTGCTAAGCCTGCCAGTAAAAGGGGGTCATTAAATATTGCTTCAGTCGTCATTAGCCTGTGATTCTAATCTCTATTTCTCTTCATGAAATGAATTGGGGGCCCCAAGCAAATATCTCTACTTATTCATTGCTATAGTATATTAATTCAGAAGGATTTTGCCATGCCATTACCAAAGCAGAATATATAACTCAGATTGGTTCTAGCAAGCCATTATCAGAGCAGAAAAGTAGTTGCTGTGTATTGTGAAGTTACAATGTGGAGATGTGAATATTATATTTCTATCGCCTGGTTTATATTCAGCTATATTGCTCAGGAATCTACATCATAGTATACAAAAGGCCTTAGATAATACAGTATACTCAATTTCAAATTTGCGGAATATTATGAAACTTGAAGAAGCTGGACCCAGGGAATTTCTAGACTGCATTTTTTTGAAGAGGTGCGTGCGTTTTATCAAAAGTATATTATATAGAATATATAATTACACACTTCTTTCTCTATTCAATGCATTATTAAAATTGGATATATTTTGTAAACTGCAGAAATGTTCACATTGCATTGCCTGGAAAAGTTTTTATAAATGCCTCCATTATGTTTTCACATTCCCTAAACAACCGTGCTTAAATATATCTTCATTACTTAGGTTTATGGAATCCAATTTATACAGAACAGACAGAATACAGAATGGTTTCTGGGGAGTTAGAATCCAATCTTAACAACATGATGTGGAAACAAACTGATACTGTAGGACAAAGCTTCTGTTCCACTGGGCTTTGTGTTCTACTTAATTACAGAAAAAAGAAAACCTACATACATTTTGTGTACCATGACACTTTGTTCTAGGCTAGGAAAATGCACCTTAGTAGATACTTAGGCCCGGATTCACAAAGCACTTACGCCGACGTAAAACAAGATACGCCGACGTAAGTGCAAATGTGCGCCGTCATATCTGTGCGCCGGACCCACAAACTAAGATGCGCCTAAAAACAGGCTTCATCCCGCCGACGTAACTTGCCTACGCCGGCGTAGGGTGGGCGCACATTTAGGCTGGACGCATGGTGGCGCTCCCATTGATTAGCCATTCAAATATGCAAATGAGTGAAATACGGCGATTCACAAACATACGTGCGCCCGACGCAGTGCGTGTAAGTTGTACGTCCGGCGTAAAGTTATTCCCCATAAAGGAGGTGTAACCCAGCAGCAGACATGCACAGGTCTGCACCAGGGAACACAAGCCGGCGTATTTTACGTAGGTTACATTCACGACGTACGCAGTGATCCGGCGTAGTTTAGGCAGTTGTTCCAACGTGGTTGTGAGCATGCGCAGGGGGATGCGCCCACGTCTCGACGCATGCGCAGTTCGTGATACGTATCTGTCTGGCGCTCGGCCCATCATTTGCATGGGGTCACGCCTCATTTGCATGGCTTACGCCCACTTCCACCTACGCCGGCGTATGCCTTCGAAACCCAGTGCGGCGTTGAGAGCACTGGCTTGGTGAATTCCATGCTTGCCTCTCTGCGCTGCGTCGGCGTAGCGTACATTGTTTGCGTTACGGCAGCGTAATGTGCGCCCGCTCTCTGTGAATCTGGGCCTTAGTATTTTTCTGCTTTTCTTTTAAATTGTTCTGATATTTCTCGACTATTGAGCTACTTTGATTTAAAGGGATAGTTTGGATTACCCTTGATGAGTCGATGTCTGCTACAAATGATAGTTAATAAGCCCTTCCAGAACTGCTGCACCATCCTGTGTGACCAGTCTCCCCCCAACATGCAATTCCAACACACACACTGTACCTAAGATTGTTCATGCATAAGGAGATTTTTTTTGTTGCATCCTCATTTATAATTAGATGTAAGACCTGATCCACTTGCATGGGGACAGTGGAGCTGTGATATGAAGGGGAACTGAGGACAAGTGGTTAAAAGGGGAACTGTGATTTAAAGGGGGATTGTTGACACTGATGTAAAGGGGAATCCTGTGCTGTAAAAGGGGTTGTGATGTGAAGAGGGGCTAAGGACTGACTCCAAAAAAATTAGCTGCCATGAAACCAATTCCTGGTGCCAAACAGGTTGGGGACCGCTGCGTTAAAGTATATGTAAAGGCTAACTGAATGCCATTTAGTTAAAATGTTGGCACCCTATATATGGAATCCTTGACATGGTAATTTGAAAGTATTACATATTTTTACATTTACAGCTCTTATTAAAATAACATCTGGTAATTCTGCCATTAGTGCCGGTTCACACAGGGGCAACCCGACTTACAGCGCAACTTTGCAAGGCGATTTGGAGGCGACTTCAGCGCGACTTCAGTGTGACTTTGAGCAACTTACAACGCAACTTGAAGTTGCCTCCAGGACAGGTCACAATCACAGAATTATCAGCTCTGTGGGAAGGAGGGTTTTGCCTGGGTAAACTATTTTCTTTTCCTGTAAAGTTGATTCAGTTAAGATAAGGATCCGACTTTGGAGGCAACTTCCATTGTAAATTATGGGTACACGTTGCCTAGAAGTTGCCTTGAAGTAGTACAGGAACCTTTTCTAAAGTCGGAGCAACTTACTGTACATTAAGACAGCTCTCGTTCACTTCAATGAAATTTCTTATGTCCAGCGACTTGGGGCAACTTGAGGTCTGACAAGTCGGATCCCAAGTTGCTGTAGTGTGAACCGGCACTTAAGTTCCTAGTTGTGACTTCCAGTGGAGGCTATAGGTGGCCATGCCAATGCTTACAACATAGGCTCTTTCTGCCACTGTCACCATCAGGAATTTAACCCTAAGCAATGATATGCACCCACCACTGGACAGAGTGCATGTAGACTAGAAGTAGCTGAAAAGAGGCTGGAGGAAATCAGAAGCACTGAAATATATATATATATATATATATATATATATATATATATATATATACATATATCACTAAAACATAGATGTGAAGTGGCATTACTGATATTTTCCTAATTCAGGTGGTCAGTGGTAGACAAATGTTCACAATTTAAAATTTTAATGGACGGCTTGGGCCTGGGTATTTCGTGAAATATCACCCAGGTGCCAACGAATCTCTGAAATGACCTTACAGGATTGTGTAGTGATAACAGTGAAAAAAGATATTGCTTGACAAGCCATAAAGAATCCTTGAGATCTGGCAACTGCAAAACTAGCATGGGGGCAAGGTCATCCCATACTGGAGGCACCAAACTCTCTGCCTGCACCACTCATTTTTTTTTTAGATTAGAAAGAATATGTTTCAACTCTAAAAACAACCAACCAGATGACAAACTGACGGAATTTCAATTTGGAACAAAACAAACTACACATGTCTATTGGGCACTGATGTTACATGAGAAGGCCTGGCTTGCAGTCTCCGCTCTAATTCATCCATGTCTTTATGGACCTTGTGCACTGGTGCGTAGTCATGTTGGAACAGAAAGGGCCAGCCCCAAACTGTTCACTGAAACTAAGCGGCCAAGGCCAAGCCCAACTCCTGAAAAACAACCCCGCACGATAATCACCCCTCCACCAAATGATTTGGACCAGTGCACAAAGCAAGGTCCATAAAGACATGTATGAGGGGTCTGGGGTGGAGAAACTTGGCTGGCCTGCACAGAATCCTGACCTCAACCCATAAGAACATCTTTGGGATGAATTAGAGTGAAGACTGCAAGCCAGGCCTTCTCGTCCAACATAATTTCCTGACCTCACAAATGCGCTTCTGGAAGAATGGCCAAACATTCCCATAGACACACTCCTAAACCTTGTGGACAGCCTACCCAAAAGAGATGAAGCTGTTATAGGTGCAAAGGGTGGGCCAACTCAATATTGACTGGGATGCCATTAAAGTTCATGTTCGTGTAAAAGCAGGCGTCCCAATACTTTTGGTAATATAATGTATTTAGCAAGATAATAATCACACAAGAAAGCTTTGGTAACCTAAAAACACAAAAGCATTACTTTGTTATCTTAGTTAAGGTTGAATCAATAGACCCATAGCAGAAATGTAAGCTTTGCCCTGGCTCTCAAGGGGTATAGAGGTGCGTGAGCAGATTAAGTTAAACATTTACCATCAGCAAGCACATATCGTGGGATTTACTAAAACTGCAGCAGACTGAATCTGGAACAGCTATGCATAGTAACCTCGGCTACTAACTTCAGCTTGCTCAGTTAAGCTTTGGAAATAAACTAGACACTGATTGGATCAGTCTTACTAAATCCCCCTCATAATTTGTGTGCTCCTTACCATCCTCCTCTGCTGGAAGTTCTGTGCTGTCTTGAAGGTCTTCATCCACCCATGGACGTGATTCTTTGTTAATCTTTTCTTTGCCTTTTTTTACTTTCTCATTGCCTCGCTTATTTTGCAGAATGAATACAATTAAAAGACAGATCACAGCAATAAAAACTGGGGATAGAAATGAAAATATAGCCATGGCTTTAATTTCCTCCACACAAATAAATCTCAATTCTCACCTGTTTTGTTTAAAAGGCAAAGTTCAGAGAAAAGGGGAGGTTTCTACTCTGTAATAGGGAAGCTTAGATTTCACAACATCCAGAGTCTACTGGAGTCGTGCCATTGAACTGTTTATGGAACGCTGATTAAAGCTTAAGTGATTTGTGTTGAGTGGGGTTTCTGGAAAGGACATTAAGTCAAACAGAAATTGATTTCGATTTGGAAACAGCCAGAAGGGTTAAAACCTCTGTCAGGTCTTTATTGCCATCTGTGTTCCCATCAAAGAATTTTCCAAAGCTGGAAGATTTTCCTTTAAGTAGTTGTAAACCCCTCTGCAGAGCTCAGTAAGTAGAGTTCTGAGAGCTGATTAGAGGGAAGAGACACATCCTCTTCACACAGCACACAGGAGGCTGGGGATCCTTCCCCTGTCACCATTTTTCTCTTGGTGTCAGGGAAACGTGTCAGAAGTAATTCATGCTAATAGCAGAAGTACAAGGTAGCAGATAGAAATTACACTTAGTGCTCTGGATTGAGGCAAGTATATACTTCCGAGGGATAGGAATTTGTTGGGGCATAATGGGGTGGTGACATTACCCGATGCCAATATAAATCGTTGCACACCACGCACACAGCATTAGAGCGGGAGAGCGAATTGAGTCAACATCGGAAGAAGAACAGAGGGAAAAGAGCGGGCAAGAGCATGCAAAATAGCGGGCAAAAGAGCAGAAGATAGCGGAGGAGACCCGACAGAAGACAACAGATAGAGGGAAAAGAACCGGAGAGGGGAGAAGAACCGACAGAGGTAGAAGACATCAGCGCAGGACACAGAAGAGCCGGAGAGAGGAGAACAGATTGGAAGAGACGCCGGGGCTGCCTGATAAATTACTTTAAAATCATGTGTAATAGTGTTTTATTTTTGACACCATTTTTTTAAGTTAATGGGTAGGGGTAATATATACCCCATACTCATTCACATAGGGTGGGGGGCCGGCATCTGAGGCCACCCTTGTTAAAGGGGCTTCCAGACTCCGATAAGCTCCCCGTCCACAGACCCTGACAACCACGGTCCGGGGTTGTCGGGAAGAGGCCCTTGTCCTCATCAACATGGGGACAAGGTGCTTTGGGGTGAGGGGGCACAGGGCCCCCCCGCCCTAAAGCACCCATCCAGGCATGCGGCCTGGTATGATTCAGGAAGGGGGCGCTCGTCCCCACCCCCTTTCCTGACCTGCCAGGATGTGTGCTCGGATAAGGGTCTGGTATGGATTTTAGGGGAACCAAAAAAACGGCATGGGGGTTCCCCTTAAAATCCATACCAGACCGATGGGCCTGGTATGCTCTTGGAGGGGGAGCCCATGCTGTTTAAAAAAAAATGGCGTGGAGTTCCCCTTCAGGATCATCAGAGCACAAGTCGCATGCCAAAGTCGGATCGCCTATTAACATATCCGACTTTGGCATGCGACTTGTGCTCTGATGATAAGACTTCATTGATATTCAATGGGCTGAAGTAGGATCAAAGTCGAACCAAAGTAGTGGTGCAGGGACTACTTTGAAGTCGGCATGACTTGAAGTTGTGCTAATATGAATGGTTGCCATTGGAAATCATGGGTAACGACTTGTCATGCTACTTTGCAGTCCCATATCGTGGGACAAGTCCTACAAGTGTGAAAGGATAATGGAAATGTGAATGTAGCGCTAGTGATTCTAAAAAGTCTCACTAAGTGAATGTGACCACTGGGTGTACACAGTGACAATAATACAATAACATGAATATATATGAAATAGGTCCACATATGGAAAAAAGAGGTGATAAAGAAATATCCATCAACATAGCATGTGAAGTGACGGTGAAAGTGGATGTGTAACCATAAGGATCATCAAATGGAACTTTCTTTCAAAGGGTAAGAACAGATGGCATACGATTACCGGAACCAATGGATCTACCTGTCAGCGACAGCAGATCATTCAGGCATAGGGAATCCCAACAGCGGATAGGCTCAACTTGTTTGGAGACTCTGGATAGCAGGAAGAACGAACATAGCCACTGGACCGAACAAACCAGGGTTCGATGAATGATGTCCTGGGCTTGTAGACAATACTCAGGCCCTGTACACACGATCGAACAAAACCGATGAAAACGGACTGAAGTTCAGTTTCATCGGTCTAAACCGACCGTGTGTGGGCCCCATTGGTCAGTTATCCTTCGGTCCAAAAATTTAGAACTTGCTTTAAAATTCAACCGATGGACGCCTAACCGATAGGTCAAAACCAATGGTTAGTACGCAAGAGCATCGGTTCCAAACCCGCGCATGCTCAGAATCAAGTCGACGCATGCTTGGAAGCATTGATTTTCATTTTTCTCTGCACATCGTTGTGTTTTACGTCACCGCGTTGGACTCGATCGGTTTTTGAACTGATGGTGTGTAGGCACATCAGACCATCAGTCTGCTTCATCGGTTAACCGATAAAAACGGTCCTTTGGACCGTCCTCATAGGATGGACCGACCGTGTGTATGCGGCCTCAGAGCTCGCAGGGTATCCACCCTGTTTTCAATGTATGTTGAGACAGCTTCAAATAGGAAATGAACAGTTAAAAACACTTTTGTTATATTTCCGGCTGAGTGGACCAGTCCTGGTGAACAGAAAAGGGGGGGAAGAAGAAATGGACCTAGGGAGGTTAAAGAGGGATTCTCAAGAAGCAAAGCAGACCCCCGTCTCTACTCCAGGAATCAAGAAGACAGATGGATATACATCCTTATCTATGTTGATGACATTATAACTTTCAGCTGTGATTCAGTGATTTTTTTCCCCCTAACACAGTCCTATCCAGCTTCTCTTTCATAAGGTGAAGTTGTCTCTTCATATAAAACAAAAAAAGGTGCAAAAACAGGAATGGTGGACTCCTATCACAGGAGTCAAACTCGCCTTGTACCAAAGGGGAAAAGTGTGAAAGGAGCCTAAAGCCCTGTACACACGATCGGATATCTGATGGAATCTAATCCGATGGATTTTTTCGTCGGATATCCGATGAAGCTGACTTTCATCAGTCTTGCCTACACACCATTAGTCAAAAATCTGACCATGACGTAAAATTAAGTTCAATGCTTTCGAGCATGCGTCGACTTGATTATGAGCATGCATGGATTTTTCCTCCGATGGAGTTCCACACAGACGATCAGTTTTTTATCCATACAAAATTTTTAAAACATGTTCTATTTTTTTTCACCGATGGAAAACAAACCCACACACGATCGGTTTGTCCGATGAAAACGGTCCATCAGACAAACTGATGGTGTGCACAGGGCTTTACTCTCTCTCTACTGGTAACAATAACCTCAAGGACAAATACACATAACAGTGATCCCTAGGACAATACAGAGGGTGAGTCTAGCCAATATAGATAAAAGCAGCAATACAAAACTCAGAGGTCTTAACCTTACACTATCAAAACTAGGAAAAAAAATATAAGGATCTTCTGGACATGGAATTGTTTCCAACAACGGCCACCATTAGTGTCAACACAATTTTAAACATTTGAAACCACTGTTTACACTTGTGGTTGGGGGGTTGTTAAAAATAACAAATTTAAAAAGTATGTTACCCCAACATTACATATTCCTGACATGTGTATGTTATGCCATGTACTGTTCAAACCTATCTTATTTTTGCTTCCTTTGTGTGAACCTGGTGATCCTGCCAGTCCCCCTGCTTTGCTGTTTTTAAACTGACCATGTTAGGCATGAGAGCACATCCATCCCAGCATGATCAGTTTTCTGACATTATATTGCCATTTTTAGTTCTATAAACAGGAATGGGCCAAAACCCCTCCTATTTGCTGGACAGTTCTAATGAGCAGGTGCAGAAAAAGTTTGGTTATGGTTATCACCAAATGAGAAACATCCACCTTTTAAAGTAGTTGTAAAGTGTGAAGGATGCTTCAGTTTAAATTCTCCCTGCTTGGTTAATGCTGTGTTAGAAGGTGATTTCAGGTATGACTCACTCTGCTAACAGGCTGTTGAAATGTTAATTGATCTAGTGTGTTGTGTGAAGAAGCCCTGTGGTTACTGTTTACTGTGATTAGAAGGGGCTCAGGTTAATTATTCTGATTGCTTCATTGTGGTAATTATCTCTTCTATATGCGGGGCCAAGCTGTCTAGATAATGTATTCTGTTACACCTAGTAATTAACTCCACTGATGTCATTATCTAAAGAAAATGTGTTTTCAGAGTCGGCTCCGAAATGTCTGCCTATGATCTGTATGGAAGCCCCAGTGTGAGGGGGGCGGAGATTTGTCATTGTAACAGTTTTGGAAATTACATATAAGCTGTGTGTTATACCATTAAACTCTCTCTGGTTCCAGCATTCAGCCTTGGCTCATGTGTGGATGATTCTGTGATGTTCTGTTATGGGAAGAAGGGACTGTTTGACGGGGATATCATACCAATACCGTCACGACTGGTTGGCAGCAGCGGGATTTTCCCTTCTATTCCCCTTTACACCCGGATTCCAAGCAGACACTGGAAGAACTACTGGAAGTTCGTGGAAGGATTGCTAGCAACAAAACCAAGCGGGTCATCATAGCAGAATTAATGGAGCTAGACCAGGAGGACGGGATTGCAGCAACGCCAGCAGTACAAGAGATGGAGACACCAGTGATTCAGGAGGAGGAATCACCAGCCAACAAAGTAATGAGAGAGAAGCTAGCATGGTTTGGTCCGAACCCAACGGCGGATGTGGTGCTGAGAGTGATGGAGCTACAGAGGCTAAAAAAATAAGAGACGCAGAACTACAGTTAATACTGGCAGCAGTCCAACAAGCAGCCGCACATTCTCCGAACAGTGAGTACAGCACAGCAGACACAAGGAAGATTCCATTTATCGCTTTTAAAGCTTTTGATGAAAAAGACTGTGAAATTGATAACTACCTGGCAGATTTTGAGCGACAATGTAACCTGCACCGAATAGCTAGAGGAGAGTGGGTTGCAATATTGTCAGGCAAAGCTTCTGATGCTTTCCGGACCGTGCCAGATCAAGACATCCATACGCCCGGGTTAAAGAAGTGCTCCTGGCTCGTTATGCAGTAACCCCAGATTCCCACCGACAGAAGTTCAGGGACTCACGCAAAACCACAAAAGACTCTTACGCGGAATGGGCATGCCAGTTGTCCCTGTCAGCCTCTAACTGGGTTAACAGCAGCCAGGCCACCACCGAAGAGGACATTTTGCAACTAATGCTCCTGGAGCAATTTTACAATCACATCCAGACGGACGTCAAAGACTGGGTGAGAGATCGCAGGCCCATGACTCTACCAGAGGCCGCTAAGTTGGCGGATGAATATGCGGATACTCGCAAGACGAACCAGGTCACACCACAGGTACAACCTCCACGACCAACGGCGCCCTCACACCCACCAGCCGCTAGATACCAACCTCCTAACAGACCGATGACATCTAGCCCTCGCTATCCACGCCAGGAGGACAACGAACAATGCTGCTTCCGGTGCAAACAGCTGGGTCACTTCAAGCAGAATTGCCCCATGAGCGACAACACCAGGTCAAATTGGTCTAAACCTGGGTACCGCCCACCAGCAGCAGCCCATTGTGTAGACTCGGCTTGGGATCTCCAGGAGCTGGGTCAGGAAGAACCATTGGGCACCCCTTACGAAGCCCTCATGGTACAATCTGTTATTACGGACAACAGGGAACACCATTGTCAGCTGGTCATGGGCGACAGCCATGAGCCGGAGGGGCCCTGGAGGGAGCTGGGCAGAAAGAGGCACCGCCAGCTACCCCCCAAGAAGAAGAGGTCCTGGAAGCCGTATAACAAGCTGACCTGGGAGGAGAAGAAGCGACTGGAGGAGAGGGAGTCGCAGCGGGCGTCCCAGATGTGGGCCGAGATGTTCGCCAAGGGCCCACCGGTGGCCCCTTACACCACCACCCAGTTCCTGATGATGAAGGATGACGTGGAGAGCCTGCAGGACATGAGCAAGCAGGAGCTGATCCGTGAGTACATGGAGCTGGAGGAGTGCATAAGTCGCATGGAGGAGGAGAACAATCACCTGAGGTCACAGCAGGCTGACCCCCCCAGGCTCCATGAACTGGAGAGGGAGCTGGAGAAGCTCAAAGAGGAGAACCGGCAGCTGCGGAGGGAGAAAGGGGTGGCTGACCCTATGGGGCACTGATTCCCCCCGAACTCTGAGCACCAGTGCTACAGCATTTCAACAAATATAACTTTTTCTTTTTTTTTTTATGAATCTCCTGTGATTGTCACTTCAGAGCCATAGCGGGACACCTAGACGACGGCGCATAGACCCATTCGCCGTCTTCACACTGACTTCTGGTGACTCTGCAGATCGCACAAAGACTTGGGGACTGACCGGCGTGTGATCTGACGACCCAGTGGCATACCTGAGTCTGAAGCAGTTGCCAAGGGAGGTCAGTCACGCCAAACGGAGTTAACCTCGGACTAAAAGCTCTGAACCCGTCAACCCTACTGGACCAGGGAAGGTCCAACCGGGTTGCCGGAGCAGGGAGAAAAAGGGGGGCCATTGTGAAGGATGCTTCAGTTTAAATTCTCCCTGCTTGGTTAATGCTGTGTTAGAAGGTGATTTCAGGTGTGACTCACTCTGCTAACAGGCTGTTGAAATGTTAATTGATCTAGTGTGTTGTGTGAAGAAGCCCTGTGGTTACTGTTTACTGTGATTAGAAGGGGCTCAGGTTAATTATTCTGATTGCTTCATTGTGGTAATTATCTCTTCTATATGCGGGGCCAAGCTGTCTAGATAATGTATTCTGTTACACCTAGTAATTAACTCCACTGATGTCATTATCTAAAGAAAATGTGTTTTCAGAATCGGCTCCGAAATGTCTGCCTATGATCTGTATGGAAGCCCCAGTGTGAGGGGGGCGGAGATTTGTCATTGTAACAGTTTTGGAAATTACATATAAGCTGTGTGTTATACCATTAAACTCTCTCTGGTTCCAGCATTCAGCCTTGGCTCATGTGTGGATGATTCTGTGATGTTCTGTTATGGGAAGAAGGGACTGTTTGACTGGGATATCATACCAATACCGTCACATAAAGGCAGAAGGTTTTTTATCTTAGTGCTAGTTCACACCAGACGCAGTTCTTTTGAGGTTCCGTTCGCTTTTTTTTTTCTGCACTAAAAATGCATGCAGTGTTTTCCATGTATTCCAATGGCTCTAGTTGACACCAGTGCAGTCAGTTACGGGCAGTTTGTGATTACGAGGTATGTGCTGTCAGAATTTTTTTTGAGGGTGAACCTCCACTTTAAGATAAAAAGCCTTCTGTGGAAAGGAGCCCCCTCAGCCCTCCCCTAATACTTACCTGACCTATGTCCACGAGTCCCTTGGCCATCCAGGACTTTCCCTCCTGATTGACTGAGACACAGAAGTGGCGCCATTGGTTCACGTGGCTGTCAATCAAAGTCAGTTAGCCAATCAGGAGAGAGAGTGGGTGGTCCAAATGACAGCTCCATGTCTGAATAGACACACGGAGCTGCAGCTTGGCTGGGGTGCCTCCATATAAATCTGCTTGTTATGGGGGCACTCAACAGGAGGGAGGGGCCAGGAACAGCGAAGAGGGGTCTGAAAAGAGGAGGATCTGGCTGCTCTGTGCAAATCCACTGCACAGAGGAGGTAAGTATATATTTTTTAAATTATTTTAATAGAGACTGTGTGCATTAAATCAATGTTTTTATTTTTGGGGGGGGGGGTTCCCCGGAGGTACAATTTCAGTGTCCACTCCGACTGTTAGCAACGTGTCATAATCTAGGGCAGACTGAAATGCACAGCGACCCTACCAATCATCGCTTTACAGTTAACTGTGAATAATGGGCCTAGAATTATTGCTCTGACTTTATCATGCACATAAATATGTAACATGTAGCGCAAGCAATGTTTTCGTTTGCACATATTTGTTTACATTATTATTATTATACAGAATTTATATAGCACCAACAGTTTGCACAGCGCTTTACAATGTGAGGGTAGACAGTACAGTTACAATACAATTCAATACAGGAGGAATCAGAGGACCCTGTTCGTTAGAGCTTACAATCTAAAAGGGATAAGAAATAAGTTGAAGTGATACAAAAGGTATATTATTATAATAACTGTGGGGGATCAGCTGATGAGGAAAAAATAAAGGTACAGTTGTTAGATGGAGCTGGGATCAGCTTTTCTGAAGAGAAACATTTTCAGGGATCGCATAACAGTGGATAGAATAGGAGATAGATAAATTGGGGTAGGAAATTCCATAGGATAAGAGACCAGTGCCCTCATAGCAAGCGGCTTGCTATTGGGGGGCACTGATCAAGGGGGATGAGCCAGGGGCGCTGGGGGGGAACCAAGAAGAAGAGAATCGGGGCTGTTCTGTGCAAATTACACAGAGCAGGCAAGTATGACATGTTTGCTATTTAAAAAAAAAAAAAAACTTTACTATCACTTTAAAGCATGTCTAATGCCGCATACAGACGATCGTTTTTTGTGATGAAAAAAAATGACGTTTTTGAAAACGTCATTTAAAATGATAGTGTGTGGGGAAAATGTCGTTTTATGTCTTCAGAAAAACGACCAAAAAAAAATTCGAACATGCTCGAATTTTTTGTGTCGTTTTTCAAAATGTCATTTTTTGTGTCAATGAAAATGATAGTGTGTGGGCAAAACGACGTTTTTAAACCCGCACATGCCCAGAAGCAAGTTTTGAGACGGGAGGTAAAACTACCATTCATAATGGAGTAAGCACATTCATCACGCTGTAACAGACAAAAAAGCACGAATCATCTTTTACTAACAAGTAACCAGCTAAAAGCAGCCTCAAGGCGAATAGAACTTCCCCTTTAGAGTGCCGTCACTTTGTTCATCATTTTTCAAAATGATGGTGTGTATGCTACATCGTTTTTGAAAATGAAGTTTCAAAAATGTCGTTTTTTTTTCATCACTTCAAACGTCATTTTTTTTTCAACACAAAAAACGACCGTCTGTATGCGGCATTAGCCTCAAAGAAACTATTTAATATATTGCAATTTATTGGTCATTAGATGTGGTGCCTCACGAGAAATCCTGCAAATAACTAACCTCCTGTCTCTGGGTGGCTATGCTTTCTACAGTTTTTGTACCTATGGAACTAGCCTCAGTTGCCACACAGGCTGGGCTTTAAACATGTCTGCCTTTGTTCATCTCCCATTATGAGGGGAATGTTGGAACTAGAAGTTTACAGAAGAAAGATAAGGTTGTTTAATGAGAACATTGAATTTCTTGCAGAATCAGAAGGCATCTTCTGTACTTGCTGAAATGTTTCTTAGCCTGAAAAAAAAGAAAACTAATGTAGCCATTACATTTAAGGACTGGTAAGCAGCAATACATTATATTTGTTAGACCATAATGTAAGCAGTGTGGATACAAATAGGGCAAAACTTAACTGGCTTTATCATCCCTTAAATATCAAAGATAACCTGTAAGCATGTTTTGGATGGGATTTTCAAGGTACAGAATTGTCAAAAACAGTAAAACTGTTAAAATAGCTAATTTTATTTACAATTTTATTAAAAACAATGAAAGATTGGTATAGATGTAAATTGTCCCTCTCCACAACATGGGACCAACTATAGAGATATACAGATGGTGGTGTCTAAAAACAATGATACAAACGGCCAACAGGGGGAACCAAAGCTGTACTGATGAATGTGATTAAATGTTTAAGCTTGCAGACCTTAGGGGCATGTGGATGGTCCAAAAAACAAGGATGACAAGACAAGCAGCTGGCCAAACATAATTTATTCTCCACGTGCATTTGTTTTTGACCATCTACATGCCCCTAAGGTCTGCTAGCTTAAACATTTAATCATAAGGTATTCATCCATGCAACTTTTGGCTTTCCCTGTTGACTGTTAGTATCATTGTTTTTCGACTCCATCCTCTGTATACCTAGATTTATAATGGGTCCTGGACTCATCGACGGAGGCCTGTGTTGTGGAGAAGGCCAATTGACCCCCCCCCCCAACTATCCATTGTTCCATCTGATGTATAGTGCGTGGGCCAGGTCGTGATTTTGAGTGATTTATACCATCTTGTTTGCTCTTAGGCCTCGTACACACGACCGGTTTCCTCGGCAGAATCAATCAAGAAACTTGGTGGGAGAGCTTTTTTGCCGAGGAAACCGGTTGTGTGTATGTTTTTCATCGAGGAAACTGTCGAGGAACTCGACGAGCAAAAAAGAGAGCAAGTTCTTTTTTTCCTCGACGGGAGTCTCAATTTGCTCGTCGTGTTCCTCGTCGGGCTGGTTTTCAACGAGAAACTCGAGCGTGTGTATGCTAAGAAACCTGCGCTTGCTCAGAATAAAGTATGAGACGGGAGTAAAAGTAGCATTTGTAATGGAGATAACATATTTTTCAAGCTGTAACAGACTGAAAAGTGCAAATCGTCTCTTAACAAACTTTTACTTAACACGCAAACACATGAGATTAGCAAAACCAGCCCCAAGAGTTGTGCAAGTGGAATCGAACTTCCCCTGACGTTGTATGTGTTGTATGTCACTGCGTTTGAGAACGAGGAGATTTTGTCTTGACAGTGTGTACGCAAAGCAATCTTGTCGAGTTCCTCGACAAGCCTAACAAGGAACTCGACGAGGAAAACGATGTGTCTTTTCCGACGAGTTCCTTGGTCGTGTGTACGAGGTCTTAAAGTTGTGGTTTCTCTCTGTATCACCTTTTACATGTACTTCCTGATAAAGCTATGATTGCGAAACATGTAGAAAACTACATGTAAAGGGATGTTTTTTCTATATCCACGAAATGTATACAGTATCACTATACAAATCTTTCATTGTTTTTAATGATAATTGTAAATTGTAAATAAAATTTGCTATTTTAACAGGTTTTTGACAATTCTGTACCTTGAAAACCCCATCCAAAATATGTTTGCTGATTACATTTTTTTAGAGTTTAGCTATCCTTTAGGTAATTTGGGCCAGATTCACAAATGAGATACAACGGCGTTTCTCCTGATACGCCGTCGTATCTCTGTTTCTATCTATGCGACTGATTCATAGAATCAGTTACGCATAGATATCCCTAAGATCAGACAGGTGTAATTGTTTTACACTGTCGGATCTTAGGATGCAGTACCGCGGCCGCCGCTGGGGATATTTTGCGTCGTAAACCAGCGTCAGGTATGCAAATTAGGAGTTACGGCGGATCCACGACGGTTTTTCGCGTTCGCTACGTCGCCGCTAGTCTAGTTTCCCGTCGCAAAGTTAGTCTTTTTTTTGGTGCCCTAACTTTAGTCAGCAAGCGTATTGCTGTCTAAAGTATGGCCATCGTTCCCGCGTCGAAATTCAAAATTTAACGTCGTTTGCGTAAGCCGTCCGGGAATACGGAAGTACGCTACGCGCGTCGCCGTTCAAAAAAATTACGTCACGGCGCACAAAGCGCGGCGGGATTTAGGAAACGGAGCATGCGCAGTAGGTCCGGCGCGGGAGCGCGCCTAATTTAAATGGCACACGCCCATTTCAATTGGCCCGCCTTGCGCCGGAGGCTGCGGGCGTATTTTTCATTGCAAGTGCTTGGTGAATCAGGCACTTGCGATGAAAAATTGCGGCGGTGTAACTTATCTAGGATAAGTTACGCGCCGCGATTCTACGTGAATCTGGCCCTTTGTTCCATATAATAGAAACAATGTAAAATTATGTGTGTTGAAAGTCTGTATTATTATGTAGATTGGATAACATTTGACAGATCCTTTTATGCATCAGTTAAATAAAAACAAATCCCAATGCTGGCTATTATTAATATTACATTGTAACTGGATAATTACCTCCTGGGTCCAGGCATGGAAATTTTTGCTATGGAGGTAGAGGTTTGAACAGAAGATGTCAAATCTTATGATTGCTGCATAGTTGGCAATGCATGAAAAAAAAAAGAAAAAATAAGTACATCTAATCTACAGTACTTGCATCACAATTTAAAGGTTTGTTTTCAATTATACAGCACACTAAGACATAATGGCACTTGTCCTGTATAATGGACACTAGCCAATCAGTGTAAAAGGCTAGAAGGATTAATAGACCTTCTACTAAAATAGTCCATGTTCTATTACTCTGGAAGAGACTTCCAGTGTGTGTTTTTCTTGTACAGTCAAAGCAATTACTGTTATTTCCCCTGAGAATTAAATGATCAAAACAGAAAAGCATTTTGCAAACGTCCAATAAATTATGTTTGGTGCTTCTAAGTGTACTTTGTCCTGTACAAAGCTTTTAATTTCCAGTAGCAATTGACTTTCATCTTTATATAAAACATGGCTGTTACATATGACATTAGTGCCAATACAAACTCAGTGCAGATGACCATCAACCTTCTTACCACCTCAAAAAAAAGTATAAATTCCAAAAATGGGTTATTAATACTTTGAATTTATCTTAAATCATTTAAAATAAGAAGGGCTCGGCATTGCTTTGCAGCATTATGCAGTTGTACCATAACAGACATCTTTTCGCGTACACATGGTCAGTCCATCCGATGAGAATGGTCCGACGGACGGTTTTCATCGGTTCACCGATGAAGCAGACTGATGGTCTGATGTGCGTACACACCATTGTTTCAAAAACCGATCGGGTCAGAACGCGGTGACGTAAAACACACGACGTGCTGAAAAAAACGAAGTTCAATGCTTCCAAGCATGCGTCGATTTGATTCTAAGCATGCGCGGGTTTTAAACCGATGCTTTTGTGTACTAACCATCGGTTTTGACCTATCGGTCAGCCGTCCATCGGTTCGATTTTAAAACAAGTTCTCTTTTTTTGGACCGAAGGACAACAGACCGATGGGGCGTATACACGGTCGGTTTGGACCGATGAAACTGAACTTCAGTCCGTTTTCATCAGTTTGGACCGATGGTGTGTACGCGGCCTTACACATGTAATATTAAGCGGAGTTCCAACCCCAATTAGCATTTTTTAAATGTATGTCCTTTCATCCTGCGTTTTTATAATATAAATCCGATCACTTACTATTTTACAATCCGCCGCCGATCCGCATAGATATTCAAAAAAGATCGTTTATAAAACTATGTCTACACCGTTGTCATTTTGCTTGTGGGCATTGTGAAGCCTACAAGCACTTACTTCCTGGAAGTCTTGGATGGGGAGTGATAATTGGGCAGCGCACTGCATCCTGGGAAATGATGACACACATTTCCCAGGAGCATTAGAGGGAGATGATGTCAGAATCCTAGGTGATTTCAAAGGCAGATTTCGTGGGACCGCATAGCAACAGGCATTTCCAGATGAGTATTTTTTTTTTACTTTTTTAGGTCTAATGAGCACAATAATGAAAAACAAATTTTGGGATGGAAACTCCACTTTAAGATATCAGCCAAATTATATGAAAAATAGCAATGGGTAACATGAAGTTTCCTGAATTAATGCATAATAAAATAAGAATGTCAGCATAGTAGAATGGTAAGTGTATGTGATAAACACAGAACAATATTTAACAGACTATACAGCTATTGCAATAAGAGGGCTGGCTAGAAGCAGTTTCCCACTAAGGGCTCTAGGGGGCAGTACAGTACAGAATGCGATGTAAGAAAAAAATTATAAGCAGTAAGCAGTACAGTTCAATCAGGTGCAAATACCATTATTTGAGGTTCCTTGGGGAGCAGTACCTTTTTCACATGGAGGTTTGCTGCTGCTGGTGGCGTTGATTGAGTGGAGGTGTTGGTGACAAGGATCTCCTAGGCATGTCTATAAATCAAGGGGATAGTGGGATCTTAGGGGTTTTAGGGAGCCTGTACCTGCAAGGTGGTACACCGCTATATACCCAGATCTTAGACCATATGCCTCTACAAGCAGCTCAGGTGTGCACCAGCCCCACTGCTCTTCCTGAAGCCTTCACCAAGGACTTCTCCCTTGCACTTTTAGGTGGTTAGGGGGGGGGAAGAGCTGATGAGACCAAAATGGGACAACAAATTTACACTGTTATACAAGCTGTACACTCACTACTTTACATTGTAGAAAAGTGTAATTTCTACAGTATTGTCGCATGAAAAGATATAATAAAATATTTACAAAAATGTGAGGGGTGTACTAACTTTTGTGAGATACTGTATAAGTAAAAGTCAGGGATGGAGTTGGGCAGTTGGGCAGAGAAGCGCCAACCAGGAAGGAGTGCGAGAGCTGTGCTGTATTGAACTGGGCCGGGCTGAATTGCATCAGACAGGGCTCTGCAAGAGCCAAAGGGCCGACTGCTGTGGGGAGTTAATCAGGAATGCAATCACCCATCATCCAGAATCGCTGTTCGAGTTGCCTTTGTCTCAGCCGCTGTCGCTAGACCGCTGTCACATATGGACTGCTGTAGAGGGATCTGGTGAGAGGGTCTCTGACCTGCACAACATCTCTAACTGATTGTAACCCTTTCTTCAACCTAAACCTAAAGGAGGGCCATTACCCTACACTACCTGTTGTCACTTGAGCCTGAGAGCTGCAGTCATTAAAGTGGAGATCCACCCATAAATATAACATTACATCAGTAGTTTTAAAAAAATGTCATTAGTCCTTTACGAAAAAATTTTTTTTTTCTAGATGCCTTCAAAGTGTTGTTGCTAGGCAGAATAGTTAATCTTCCCACTTCCTGCACCTAGGTGCTTAATGCTTCCTAACCTACACCGCACAGACTCCTGGGAATGTAGTGGGTGTAACTTTCCAGGAGTCTGTGCACTCCCCAGTCTCAAAGAATCATGTGACTTGGACAGCACAGGTGCTGAAACCTGATCTGACACTGCTTGTGCAGCACTGAGCATGTGCGAGATTTGCAAGGCTGAAATCCAGGAAGTCATACAGTCTGGCTTCATGATGCCCACACTTAAGATGGCCCCAGTCAATTTCTATTTTATAAAGTATCTAAATGCTGTAACAACCTAACAAAACGGACCTTAGTTTACAGACTAACTTTACTAGAATACATTAAGATTGTGTATTACAGGGGTATTTATATTTAAAAAGTGAAATTGTGGCCGGAACTCCGCTTTAAGGACAGAGACAGAGTCCAAAGTTGTTAGTACTCCAGAATGCTGACCTGCTCTTTATACACCTCTCTTCACTGCATAATACCTCAGTACATATCACCCTTACTGATCTGTGTTGTTGCCTCTTTATTTTGGTCTGTCAATACAGTCTGCTTTTTTTTCCTAAAAGGTCAGTGTGTGCCATTTTTGTGTGACCACTGGGAGTTCCCATCCAAGGCATTCTGGTGGTGTCAGCAGAAGGGAGGCTTCACCAAGGGACAGAGTGAGCCCTTAGTAGTATTGGGTCCTTAAACCATGAAACCTTTGCTCCTCCTATTAACTTCCTATTTTAGCCATGACTTTGCACTTCCTATTTACCAGATTATTATGCTCCTCCTTCCAGCCAATATCTTGCTCTTGTCACTCTTGCTGTCGTCTGTATCTCCATCACCACTTGTTACCAACCTTTGGCTCGTTCCCCAACTGCGCTTCTGCTTGATCCCAACCTGTGACCACTTGTTAACGACCTTTGGTTTGTTTACTGACTGCACCGATTATATCTGCTACTGGACCTCAGTTTGCTCACCTCCTGATTGGGCGATATTGAGGACCGCAACCTGGTACTAACATGCAGCAAAACCCCTCTCCAGCTTTGGTGAATACCCGTTGGGCTCAGACTCCGCATCTCGGGTGAGCCCACGTCATCCACCAGGGTGACCTGCTTCTGTACTTATCCAACTGGTCGATTGGAGCCATTCTACTGCTACAGCTACTGGCCTCCAAGCCTGACCCGTGACCATTACATATTGTAAGCAACATTCTAAGCTAGCCAAGATGATATCTAATTAGTCTTGCGTCCGCATAAAGCGCCCGCACTGTTTCTGGTATGTGGGCGGCCGGCATTCCGCAACTCTGCTGCTACTCATTTTGACTTTCCTATCATCCTGGACCACAAACCTTCCTCACTGTGCTATATGTTTTCTGCTGCACCATTGGGATGGTTATATCTTCTTAGTCCTCTCCATAAAATTGTCAGAAATTTGTGCTTAAAGTAGAACTATAAGCAACACTTTTTTTTTTTTCATTTTGGATAGAGTAAGGGAGGGTTATAGCCCATGTCAGTTTATTTTTTACCATCCTTGTCCTATTGCAGGGATTTCCCTTCACTTCGGCCCCCATAGCCAAACAGGAAGTGACAGGAAATCTATGCAAATTAAGGGACTCCATTGCCCCACCCCCAGGCCCTCAGAACTAGTGTCCCCACTCGAAAATTTCAGGGCTGGTCTTAAACAGAAAGGAGTGTGGCCTTGACAGAAAGGGGTGGGTCATGTTTAAATTAGGGGGTGCACAAGTTTAGTCGGGCCTAGGGCAGCACAAAACCTAAATACACTACTGGGAGAGAGTTCCTCTTTCAGTATTGTAAGCTTTGTTAACATATGCGGCCAAGGGGTGGAAAACAGGCAATTGAGCTGCCCATCCACCTAAACACTAACATGCAGCCTCTCAGGATTGTATACATGCCAGGACAGAAATTAAACAGCATTGTGTGCACATACCTTAGATCAGGACTATGCAATTAGTGGACCTCCAGCTGTTGCAGAACTACAAATCCCATGATGCATAGCAAGACTCTGACAGCCACAAGAATGACACCCAGAGGGAAAGCCATGATGGGACTTGTAGTTTTGCAACAGCTGGAGGTCCGCTAATTGCATATCCCTGCCTTAGATCAAGCACCTTTGTGGCAAATGCCACTGGATGCTATCTATGAATGTGTTTATACAAAAAATTGTATCTTGAATTGGCAGCAGATTTTCTGAAAATTCATGTGCAACATTCTTGCATACATTTCCAAAAATAATACATTATCACATTAGCAACTTTTTATTTTATATAAATTGAGTCATTCACCAAATCAGTTACGTTTTAATTAGTGCAAAACAACATCTGACCACTAGAGGGAAGGATTTACAAAAGAAACTGCATGCTGATAAAATGTACATCACATCTATAGTGTCTATTTACTATAGGAGTAGAACGTTCCTTTACCCCAGTACAGGTCCACTTCAGTTATCCAATCATGTGCAAGAGAATGAATGAATGGGCATTTTAAGAGAACGGAAGTGATTTATCTTCTCCTTTAGTAAATCCACGCCACCTACCTGTAACTGTCTTCATACTGTAGTGTCTTACCTGCCAAAGAATATGCAATCCTGTTGAGTTAGTTTCCTCATTTAGATACCCTTATCAGACACTACACAAGGTCCTGACTATTTCCTTTTTTTCTGCAGAAGTCCACCAAATGTAGCTTGTTCAAGGCTGTAAGGGTTTGCTTAGACTTGTGGTTGGGGGGCATTAAGGTAGCAATTCTATTAGTGGCGGCTGGTGCTCAAAATTTTTGGGGTGGCGCAAACAAACTGAAAAAAAAAAACAAAAAAAAAAAACATCAATTGCAGCCTCACTGTACCATCAAACACAGCCACTGTGCCATCAATTGGCGCCGCTGTGCCCATCAAATGCAGTCACTATGCCCATCAAACACAGCCACTGTGCCATCAAACGCAGCCACTGTACCCATCAAACACAGACATCATGCCTATCATTTGCCACCACAGTGCCCATCAAGCGCAGCCACTGTGCCATCCAACGCAGCCACTGTGCCCATCAAACGCTGCCACTGTGCCCATCAAACGCTGCCACTGTGCCCATCAACCAGCCCTGTTTACCTTGCAAAATATAAAAGGACTGTTAAAATAAATAAAACCTCTTTTGCATCCACGAAGTGTCTGTCGCCCAATGACTTTTACCACCTTTGCACCCACTATGCCTCACAACCCACTACATATTGAAGGATGTCAGCAGTCTGTGGCCTCAAAGGTTCCCAGTAGACTGGAAGAGGTTAGAGATTCTGCTACATGTGCTTCCCATCGGATACTCTGGCCGCAGTCAGGTTGGTCGTTTGTGTAACGGCTACCCACTGGTGTGAGGGTCTCAGCCGTTGGAGACGTCCTTTTCCCTGGCAAGCTGCGATATGCAGGTACCGCCGGTATATCCCATCGAACGCCCTTCCAAGAAACGAGACGTGCTACGTTTGCAGAGTCAAGCAGACTGACTTTATTTTCCAAATTTTTCCTCCTTATATCTGGTTACAACTGTACAGAAACAAATGACACTCCCCCCCTCATCACACACTAAGGCTAATTACTAAACATTCTTTAATTAATAACAACAAAACCTTCACCCACTCCATCTCCTAGGCAGACGTTTCGTCTCCGCATACAGAGACAGTGTTATCACACATAAACAGTTTTTAGCATGCATAATTATAGTTCTGAGAGCAGACCTGGGATTAACACCTGTCCATTACAACACCTTTATACAAGGACAATGGACTGTCTCCCAGGCCCTGACGCAATTAGCATGTCACTAGACTGAGTCATAGAATATTGACTGGTTGGGGTCACAATTAACCAACATCTTGTAGTCTCTCAAGATCCTGCAATTATTATCAATGTCCAGGCAGAATAGTCCATAATCCGTTACACTGCCCCCTTTTTGTGGAACACTCCGGCAGACCCGGATTGATCCTTTTCGGATCAACTTGGGGATGTCCGGTCTGCTGTTAGGGTAAAAGTTCCGTTTGCCTGGACAGTCCGTCGGCCTTCCCATTGGCTTACCAGGTCGGTAGCTGATGGTGACGGTGAATAATAGAATTCAATTCTGGAACAGTCACTTGCTTTGCTCTCTCAATGGCTCCCAAAACCTGTTGCTGATGCTCTTGGGACAGATACGGCACCACCTGGATGCAAATCCCATTTAATCTTTTGACAATTTCCGCCTGTTTGTGCATTTCAATGTTCAAGCCACGGGACATCTCATAATACATGACATAGTGTCGTTGCATCTCTGATTTCTCACTGGCCAACTTGTCACATTCCCATTTTAGACTGTGATATTGTGCCGGATCTACAGTACATGTCGGGGAAGGTAGTCTTACCCGGTTCTCAGCAGCAAACGGGTTGATTCCAGCAACGCGGGTGGTCACGGCACAAGCAGCAGCAGGTGTAGGTAAATAAGCCGAAGTCAGAGGGCCAATGTCGTTGCCCAGCACCACCTCGGCAGGTAGGTTGTCCATGATACCAACTGTGGTCTTTCCTGACCCGGCTCCTCAGTCTAAGTGCACCCGGGCGGTGGGTACGCGAAATACAGCACCCCCTGCGACCCGGACGGCAACTGTGCGAGTGGACACGTTCTCTGGCTTTACCAGATGTTTTTGAATCAGAGTG
Source organism: Rana temporaria (assembly GCF_905171775.1). Lineage (NCBI taxonomy): Eukaryota > Metazoa > Chordata > Amphibia > Anura > Ranidae > Rana > Rana temporaria. Next base: position 355,934,851 of record NC_053492.1, read on the forward strand.
ATAGTAGTCCCAGTATCTCTTAAGCCTTGTGCTACTTGTCCATTCACCCGTACCTCCTGACGGTGATGCTGACGGTTATCCGGAGAGGCCGCTTGTATTGGGTCTGCCTCATACCAAATTCCCAGACATTCCTCAGGGCCCCCCTCGGTCTCCAGGCAGTGGGCCGCAGAGGAACGTGATGGAGTGACCTCTGTGTTGGGTGTTGTGCGTCTCCAATTGTTATTTGTAGCTCTCAAAGGGCAATAACGAGCAATATGTCCAGTGTCGCTGCAGTGATGGCACGTCACCCTAGGCGAATCCCGGGGGTAGTTGCTAGGCCCCTGAGGACGTGGTGGGACTGGAGCCCGAAACTCTGGGCATGGGGTGACGGTTGGAGTACGCGGTTCTACCTTCTGAGCCAGCCGTGTAGTACCCTGGCTTACTTTCCTTGTCTCCGCGTACTCATCTGCTAGCCGAGCCGCCTCGTTTAAGTTAGCGGGATGGCGATCTCGTACCCAGTCTTGTATGTCTGCGGCCAGGTCTTGAAAGAAATGTTCCATTAGGAACAGCTGCAATACTTCCTCCCCGGTGTTGGCCTTGCACCCTTGGACCCAAAGGGATGCCACCCTTTGTAACTGGTTGGCCCATTCCATGTGGGAGTCCACAGCCATCTTCTTGGACTCCCGGAAGCGCCGGCGGTAGGCTTCTGGCGTTACGGTTCGCATGTGCGATTCAGTTCGCATGTGCCGCGCTATATAAATTTTTCATTCATTCATTCATTCATTCATTCATTCATTCACGGCGTATAGGGTTAGCAGCGCCTTTTTAACTTGCTGGTATTGTAAAATATCCTCTGGAGCAAGAGCCCGAATGGCTTCATTGACTTTGCCCGACAATTTCCCCGACAAAATAGTGACCCATTGGTCTGGTGGTACCTGGTGTAGTGAGCACTGCCTCTCAAAGTCCGCCAAATATCCATCGATTTCCTCCTCACTTTCTACAAAAGCTTTAAATGCAGTGAACGGTATTTTCTTTCCTGTAGCAGCAGGTGGGGGAGTAGGAACTGCAGGTGTAATGGGCTGTCTCGCTCTTACCAGTTCCAGTTCTTGTCCCCTCTTCGTTTGTATTTCCTCCCTTGCTTCCCGGAACAGCTGGTTGATAAGTTCCACGGACGTTTCTGGATACAAGGATAATCTCCGCTGTACAATCCCAGTAATTACATCTTCTTTGCTGACCGGTGCAAGGGGCTCCGTTCCTTCCATGGATCCATCCATTTCGTCCATCTCCAGCAGTTCAGCTATCAGCTCCCTCCGTGGTCTGTTGCTGGCGCTCCTACCACGACTCTCCAATAGATCTTTTAGTGTGGATCTTTTCAGCCTGGCGTACTGCGACTCCATTCAGCACTTGCTCTTTGGATAAAAGGACCATCCCACTGCTGCCACCAATGTAACGGCTACCCACTGGTGTGAGGGTCTCAGCCGTTGGAGACGTCCTTTTCTCTGGCAAGCTGCGATATGCAGGTACCGCCGGTATATCCCATCGAACGCCCTTCCAAGAAACGAGACGTGCTACGTTTGCAGAGTCAAGCAGACTGACTTTATTTTCCACATTTTTCCTCCTTATATCTGGTTACAACTGTACAGAAACAAATGACACTCCCCCCCTCATCACACACTAAGGCTAATTACTAAACATTCTTTAATTAATAACAACAAAACCTTCACCCACTCCATCTCCTAGGCAGACGTTTCGTCTCCGCATACAGAGACAGTGTTATCACACATAAACAGTTTTTAGCATGCATAATTATAGTTCTGAGAGCAGACCTGGGATTAACACCTGTCCATTACAACACCTTTATACAAGGACAATGGACTGTCTCCCAGGCCCTGACGCAATTAGCATGTCACTAGACTGAGTCATAGAATATTGACTGGTTGGGGTCACAATTAACCAACATCTTGTAGTCTCTCAAGATCCTGCAATTATTATCAATGTCCAGGCAGAATAGTCCATAATCCGTTACAGTTTGTATTGGAGTAGTGTCTCAATTCAGTGGTAGCATCTTTCAAAACATCCTGATTCTGTAGGAGACTTTAATTTAACCTTCAGAAATGAGTTCTGGTGGTAGATACTGTCAAAAGGGTGTACCGTATAGTGATAGGAGTGTGATCAGACCACGTAATATTTCCAATGGTGGAAGTACTCACTTCATGTAAGTGGCCGTGTGGAATGAAGAAGTCATCTATCCTTGAGTATACCTTATGTGGGGGGAATAGAAGGTGAAGTCTCTTTCCACGGAATGTTGCAATCTCCAGACATTGATCAACTGAGCTCTATGAAGAGATTGCGTTATTCGCCTATGTATGACAGAGCGGACAGAGGACACCCCAATGAGTTGTTAGCGGATGGGACATGAATAAATAAATAAAAGGGGGAGGGTGTTACTTAGTTAGAAAGGTAGAAACAAATGAGTAGAAAAGAAAGATCAAAGGACAAACAGGCAACGCTGTATCTTGGCCTAGGCCAAGGGCAGCACTTTGCAGGGAGGCAGCATGAAAAGAGTCCCAGCCGGATTGCGCTACACCGCTCTAAAGGGGAGATCTATTGGGGACCTTGGTCTGCTCTAAAGGGGATCTAGGGTGGACCATGCTCTAAAGCAGACCTGGGCAAACTACGGCCCGGCGGACCTTTTAATCCGGCCCCCGAAATCGCCGCCGCTGCCACGTTAATCACCGCGGCGGGGAACATTACAGACAGCGTTCGTTTGAACAGCTGTTTTCCCCGCCGCGCATAGACACTCCCCCTTGGACGGATCTGTCCAATCGCGAGCAAGGGGGAGTCACATAGACACTCCCCCTTGCTCGCGATTGGACAGATCCGTCCAAGGGGGAGTGTCTATGCGCAGCGGGGAAAACAGCTGTTCAAACGAACGCTGTCTGTAATGTTCCCCGTCGCGGTGATAACAGTAGGCAGGGCCGGTACAAGGCAGGGGCGGGAGGGGCGAGTGCTCCGGGCCAGAGCCGGCCCGTCCATGGGACCCAATGGGACCATTGGTACCAGGCGGCACCTAGGAGGGAGCGGCAAATTCCGGCGGCAGAAAGTTATAATACTAGCGCTGCGGCGGAGAGCAGAGCGATGCCGACCGCGGCGACCGGCACCTAGCAAGCAGAGTGATCAGGACATATCAGGAGGAGGAGCTGAGGACGCCGCGGCCGCCCCAGCATTCACAGCGCGCCTCCGCGCCAAATTGCGTCCGCCCATCTCGAGTCCACAGCGTGAGGGAACTCAGGGAAGTGTGGGGTTGAGGGCTGAGGAGTGGACAAGGAGGTGAGAGAGCTGCAGTGCTGACTGTGCTGAGTGTGGCCAACCACCGACCTGACTGAGTCTGACTGACAGTGTGAGCCAGCCTCTCAGACACTGAAAGAAAAGTAAGTATAGCTGTGGCATGTGTGCTGGGGGCCTGGGGCCTGGGCAGCTTTTACTTCCTCATGGTACTGTGCACTGTCTGTCTGCATTAGTTTGTCCAGTGGCCTGCGGCTGGTGCTCAATTTTTTTTTTTGGGGGGGGGCGCAAACGAAAAAACAAACAAAAAAATTGAAGCCTCACTGTCCCCATCATATGCAGGCAGCCACTGGGCCCATCAATTGTCACCACTATGACATGCCATCAAACGCAGCCACTGTGCAATCAAACACAGCCACTGTGCCATCAATTGTCCCCACTGTGCCATGCCATCAAACGCAGCCACTGTGCCATCAATTATCGCCACTGTGCCATGCCATCAAACGCAGCCACTGTGCCATCAATTGTCGCCACTGTGCCATGCCATCAAACGCAGCCACTGTGCCATCAATTGTCACCACTGTGACATGCCATCAAACGCAGCCACTGTGCAATCAAACACAGCCACTGTGCCATGCCATCAAACGCAGCCACTGTGGCATCAATTGTCGCCACTGTGCCATGCCATCAAACGCAGCCACTGTGCCATCAATTGTCGCCACTGTGCCCATCAAACGCAACCACTGTGCCATCACACGCAGCCACTGTGCCATCACATGCAGCCACTGTTTAATCAATTGTTATTGATTAAACAGTGGCTGCCTGTCCCCAGCGTCTGTCCCCCTCCTGTGTCATGTCCCCAGCGTCTGTCCCCCTCCTGTGTCATGTCCCCAGCCTCTGTCCCCCTCCTGTGCCATGTCCCCAGCCTCTGTCCCCCTCCTGTGCCATGTCCCCAGCCTCTGTCCCCCTCCTGTGCCATGTCCCCAGCCTCTGTCCCCCTCCTGTGCCATGTCCCCAGCCTCTGTCCCCCTCCTGTGCCATGTCCCCAGCCTCTGTCCCCCTCCTGTGCCATGTCTATAACAAGTACTCGTACCAGTTGTCCAACAATGATATTTACTGCTTTTTATAAAGAAATACAATTGATTTTATGCAGTATTGAGTTTAGCCTTTTGGCCTGGCCCTCCAAAATATTTTTAGTTTCTCATGTGGCCCCATCGAAAAAATAATTGCCCACCCCTGCTCTAAAGGGGGATCTTCAGTTGAAAAAAAAATCCGGACTGGATTTTAAAAAAAAACGCACTGGAGTTGGAAAAAAAAACGGCCCACGTCTGGGCTTCTTAAAGGGAACATACCTGTACGTCCATATGCACAGCCGTGCCATTCTGCCAACGTAAATAGTTGTGCGGCGATCCTTAACCACTTGACGACCACCGCATGTATATGTACGTCCACAGAATGGCACGTACAGGCATATGGGCGTACATGTACGTCCCTGCCTTTCCGCGGGTCGGGGGTCCGATCGGGACCCCCCCTGGTACATGTGGCGGTTGGAAATCGTGTGGGAGCGATCCGGGATGAGGGCGCGGCTTAGTTTCTAGCCGCCCCCTCGCGATCGCTCCCCGGAGCTGAAGAACGGGGAAAGCCATATGTAAACACGGCTTCCCCGTGCTTCACTGTGGCGGCTGCATCGATCGAGTGATCCTTTTTATAGGGAGACTCGATCGATGATGTCAGACCTACAGCCACACCCCCCTACAGTTGTAAACACACACTAGGTGAACCCCAACTCCTTCAGCGCCCCCTGTGGTTAACTCCCAAACTGCAACTATCATTTTCACAATAAACAATGCAATTTAAATGCATTTTTTGCTGTGAAAATGACAATGGTCCCAAAAATGTATCAAAATTGTCCGAAGTGTCCGCCATAATGTCGCAGTCATGAAAAAAATCGCTGATCACCGCCATTAGTAGTAAAAAAAAAAAATTATAAAAATGCAATAAAACTATTCCCTATTTTGTAAACGCTATAAATTTTGCGCAAACCAATTGATAAACGCTTTTTTACCAAAAATAGGTAGAAGAATACGTATCGGCCTAAACTTAGGGAAAAAAAATGTATATATGTTTTTGGGGGATATTTATTATAGGAAAAAGTAAAAAATATAGCATTTTTTTAAAATTGTCGCTCTATTTTTGTTTATAGTGCAAAAAATAAAAACCGCAGAGGTGATCAAATACCACCAAAAGAAAGCTCTATTGTTTGGGAGCCATGTCGCACGACGGCGCAATTGTCTGTTAAAGCGACGCAGTGCCGAATCGAAAAACCTGGCCTGGGCCTTTAGCTGCATTTTGGTCCGTGGTTAAGGGGTTAAAATAAACCGGACTGGAGTTGAAAAAAACTCGGACTGAGTTGAAAAACCCGGACTGGATTTTTTAAATAAACCGGACTGGAGTTGAGAAAAAACCCGGACTGGATTTTAAAATAAACCGGACTGGAGTTGAAAAAAAATCCCGGACTGGATTTTTAAAATAAACCTGACTGGAGTTGAAAAAAAACCCGGACTGGATTTAAAAAAAAAACGGTCTGGAGTTGAAAAATACCCGGACTGGATTTTAAAATAAACCGGACTGGAGTTGAAAAAAAAAGCCGGACTGGATTCTTAAAATAAACCGGACTGGAGTTGAAAAAAACCCAGGCTGGATTTTTAAATAAACTGGACTGGAGTTTAGAAAAAACCCGGACTGTTTTTTAAAATAAACCGGAATGGAGTTGAAAAAAAACCCGGACTGGATTTTAAAATAAACCGGACTGGAGTTGAAAAAAAAACCCGGACTAGATTTTAAAATAAAACGGACTGGAGTTGAAAAAACCCAGACTGGATTCTTAAAATAAACCTGACTGGAGTTGAAAAAAAACCCAGACTGGAATTTTTTAAATAAACCGGACTGGAGTTGAAAAAAAACAGACTGGATTTTTAAAATAAACCGGACTGGAGTTGAAAAAAACCCTGATTGGATTTTTAACCAAGCATAGCTATGATTAAGCACTGAGCTACAGTGTGAAAAGCGTCAGTTTCTGTCCTATTTTTTGCTGTGGCATGTTTTTTTTGTGATTTGATTTAATAAAAGGAACGTTTTTTGGAGTGCGGCTGTCCAAGTTTTCCTCCGTATTTTTGCATAGCAGCACATGTGAGGTATCGCCGGCTGCGTTAGAGCGTGTGCAACCTCCTCTGTAACTCGAAAATAGTAACCTGTAAAAAAAATTAAAGCGTCGCCTATGGAGATTTTTAAGTACCGAAGTTTGGCGCCATTCCATGAGTGTGCGCAATTTTAAAACGTGACATGTTAGGTATCTATTTACTCGGCATAACATCATCTTTCACATTATACAAAAAAATGAAATGACCACTATTTTATTCTCTAGGGTGTCTGCTAAAAAAATATATAATGTTTGGGGGTTCTGATTAATTCGGAATTTGAACCAATCGAATATAGTAACCATTCGGATGAAGAATGGGTCCCTCCTAAAAAGGCACGGCACTCTGAAAATCAGGCAGCCGCCAGTAACCAGGATTATATTCCCAGGCCCAGTACCAGCGCTGCCACCAGCAATAGGCCCCGGGAACAAAGGCCCAGTACCAGCGCTGCTGCCAGCAATAGGCTCCGGGAACAAAGGCCCAGTACCATCGCTGCCGCCAGCGAAAGGCCTCGCGAACAAATACCCAGGCCCAGTACCAGTGCTGCCACATCACACCTGAGTACCAGCACAGGAAATTCAACTCCCCCAACTACTGGAGTGTCATATCCCCCAAGAGCCAGGGCCGCTACATACATGCCAGATGGTCTTGCGAACCCAACATGGCTGCCTTCCGACTCGGGATCACCAATTTTCCCCCCTTTTACAGCACAGCCAGGTGTGCAGGCCAACACCCAAAATTTCCCAGAAATCGATTACTTTCATCTCTTTTTGCCCGACACTTTTCTGCAGTTCATTGTCGACCAGACAAATTTGTATGCCCAGCAGTATATTGTCAACAGCCCCCAATCATCTTATGCCCGTCAATTTGAGTGGAGAGATCTAAATTTGGAGGAGTTTAAATTGTTTATGGGCCTCACCATAAACATGGGGCTTGACAAAAAATATCAAGGACATGCCTATTGGTCCACCAAACCCATCTACCACATGCCCATTTATTCTGCCGCAATGCCCAGGACCCGATATGAGATGATAATGAGATTCTTTCATTTTATTGACAACACCCAGTGCCCTCCCCGTAATCATCCAGAAGCTGTATAAGATTCGCCCACTGATAAATTTCCTTTCCAATCGATTTGAAGAACTCTATATCCCCGAGAAGCATATATGTGTGGATGAGTCCCTTGTATCCTTTTCAGGCCGGCTAGGAATAAAACAATATATTCCTAGTAAAAAGGCCAAATATGGAGTAAAACTTTACAAGCTCTGTGAGAGAGTCATGGGATATCTTTATGCGTTCCGCATATATGAAGAAAGAGATTCCCAGCTCAAGCACCCTATTTGTCAATAAGGAGGTCCCGATTCTGGTATAAGAAGGTAGCAATTTATCTCGGCCATTTATAATTCCTATGTAGTCTACTCCAAATCCACCGAAAACCCCGCCCCTTCCTACAATTCTCAGAAGAAGTAGTCACGTCCCTCATCTATTAACAAAGACCCCCCAAAAAAAAACTTTGCTCTGATGGCGTTAGCCGACTTCATGAACGGCACTTCCCGTACAACATCCCACCATCCGAAGGAGGCCAAAGACGGCAAAAAAGATGTCGCGTATGCAGCAAAGGAGGATGTGGAAAAGGTAGCAGCTACCATTGTCCCCGGTGTCCCTCCCAACCTGGCCTTTGCATTGGTGAATGCTTCGAATTTTATCATACAGCTGTAGCACTACCCCCGGAGGAGCTGCTGGATTTTTTGGGTGGCGTGTTACCTCGTGGCTCCTCCGAAATTCCTAGGGGTAATTGATTTATAGTACATCTAATAGAAGTAAAAGGAATGCCCAGACAGGTGCTCTTTGCAGTGCTCTTTATTACCCAGCTGGGTAAATACAGCAAACTTGTGATGAGGAAAGTAAAGCTGAGGAAGATAGGAGAATTGCAGATTCAGGCGTAATGATAGGAAACAGTCCTGCTCCCAAACGTAACACTTCTTAGCACCACTCTCGCCGGAATGGGTTAGTGTACCCAGACAGGCCTCTCTCACTGACCTGGCAGCCGGAGTATCCCTCGGACAATTGTAGGAATAAGTCTCTGCCACAGACCCTCCTTGAAGAACTTGAACTTGGGAGAAAGTCTCTGCCACAGACCCCTCTCAAAGAGCCTCAGAAGATACCTCTGCCACAGGTCCCCTCTGGGTTGAATTCCTGGAGATATGCCTCCCTAATTGAGTTACGTCTGGATCTCCTTCAGCTTGTCGCTCAGGTACCGAATGACAGGTGACCAGTCCCACAGTGTCCGGCTACCTGTGATCCCCAGGGGTTTCATCCAAGCCCTATTGGACCGCCAGCCTCTCTATGGCGCTCCTCAAAACAATTCCCTCATCGAACAGCACACAACTTGGGATCTTCAAAAGAGGGAACCCAGTTGCTCACTGGATCCCCATCGCTGGTTCAGATGCTCCGGGCCAGCATGGTCCCGGAACCAGGAACACCGCGTGGCACGCACGCCCCGGTCGGGTAGGCCATAGCACCGGGGCGCCGTGATGTGGCCACCCTAAAGGTGGGTGCCACACTCGATGAAGAAGACCCAGAACCAATGGCGTCTGCCCCATAAATAGGGAGCATCCAAACCTTGACTCCACTGCTGCCACCTGCAGCACCGGGGGTTGGAAGAACACCCCAATACAGCAGAATGGACTTACAGCACAGCCAAGCTGAGACAGAGACCGCATTATTTGCTCTAACAATCAGGATCATAGTTTAACTACACTCTGATCTATACATAAATTTAGATAGCACCAGTACGATATAGTACATAGGCGCTACACATCCCTAAAATATTAGCCCATATTTTTAACCATTTCCCCCATCTGACCATTTTCTGACCATTTTCATGCTACTGCCTTCCACATGAACTGACCCTGGCCTGTTTTTTCACTATGCCTCTGCCTACCGTTTGGATTGCTTCCACGTAAACTGACCCTGGCCTGTTTTGTGACTATGCTTCTGCCTACCGCTTGGACTGCTTGTACGTGAACTGACCCTGGACTGTTTTATGGACTATGCTTTTGCCTACCGCTTGGACTGATCTGTTGCCCTGCAATTGCAGTACACAGGGGGTCTCACACATGCGAGGGGCTCCAGAATAGTTTTTCCGGATGGAGAAATTTTTTTGGGGGTTTTCTCCGGGTTTCGTAATTTCCGGATTAGGGTCTGGAGTCTGGAGGCTTCATAGAGATTTGGGTGGGTCGAAGCCTCTACCCCTGTGCACAGGTCTTACCCGATTTCGTCCCTCATCCTGCTGCTGACTTACTGCCATCATGCCTGCCATCATCTTTGCCTGCCGGATGAACGGGCCACACCACTGCCTGCTACCTGGACTATGAAAATAATTAGCTGTAGCAAGAGGCAGTATGTTTATGAAGGGCTGGAGAGCAGTACAATAATGAGTGTCTGCAGGTAACAGTGTACTAGGACCAATATTATGGCTGTGCTGGCTGTCTCTGCCTGGACAATTTCTATGGACAAATGCCTTGGTTGTGCTGACAATATCCTTGTGCTGACCATAGACAATATTCCTGCCTGTTGCCTGGATAATTACTATTGCTGTCGCTAAGCACAACCCTGACTGCTGCCTGGACCAGTGCTCTCTTCTGTGGACACTAATAAAAGCACAGGTAATACTTTATTTTTTACCCTTTCTGCAATAGAATTTATTTTGGATTGTAATTCTTGGTATGTACATGCTATGTGTTAGAAATATGAAGGGCATTCAAAAATGATAGGTTGCCAGGAAATTATATATGTAATGTATGCTCCTAGAATGCCTGATGGTGCTACTTGGATGTTGGGCCTCTGTATGTGGCCAGGCTGTGTAAAAGTCCCACACATGTGATATCCCCATACTCAGGAGGAGTAGCAGAACGTATTTTGGGGTGTATTTTTTTGCTATGTATTTGCTATGTGTTGGAAATATCTTATAAACAAATTGTGCAAATAAAATGCGCTTTCATTTTTTTCCACATGTTCCCAAAACGTCTGGAAAAAAAATAACCGCTCAAAAGACTCATTATGGCTCATAGATTATACGTTGGGTTGTTTGCTTTCCAAAATAGGGTCATTTTGTGGGCAATTCCATTGTCCTGGTGCTCCCGGGCCTTCAAAAGTGTAATAGGTGGTTGAGAAATTAGATGTGCAATTTATGCTCGTAGATCGCCTGATGGTCCTACTTCAATGTTGGGTCTTTGTATGTGGCCAGGCTATGTAAAAGTCCCACACATGTGGTATCCCCATACTCAGGAGAAGTAGAAGAATATATTTTGGGGTGTCATTTGTGCTATGTATTTGCTATGTGTTGGAAATATCTTATAAATGGACAACTTTGTGTAAATAAAATTTGTTTTAATTTTTTTCCACATTTTCCAAAAACGTCTGAAAAAAAAATAACCGTTCAAAAGACTCATTATGCCTCATATATTATACGTTGGGGTGTTTGCTTTCCAAAATGGGGTAATTTTGAGGGCAATTCCATTGTCCTGGTGCTCCAAGGCCTTCAAAAGTGTAATAGGTGGTTGAGAAATGAGATGTGCAATTTATGCTCGTAGATCGCCTGATGGTGCTACTTCAATGTTGGGCCTTTGTATGTGGCCAGGCTGTGTAAAAGTCCCACACATGTGGTGTCCTCATACTCAGGAGGAGTAGCAGAATGTATTTTGAGGTGTAATTTGTTGTATGCATATGCTCTGTGAGAGAGAAAAACAGCGCCCCCCTGCTCGCCCCTGGTGCCGACTCGCGTGCCCGTGGGCGCGATCACCGCTGAGCACCCGCGATCGCTCGTTACAGAGCGAGAAGCGGGAACTGTGTGTGTAAACACAGCTACCGGTCCTGTCAGGGGGAGAAATGACGGATCGTCTGTTCATACAATGTATGAACATCGATCAGTAATTTCCCTTAGTCAGTCCCTCCCCCCCTTCAGTTAGAACACACACAGGGAACATAATTAACCCCTTCCTCACCCCCTAGTGCTAACCCCTTCCCTGCCAGTGGCATTTTTATAGTAATCAATGCAATTTTATAGCACTGATCGCTATAAAAATGCCAATGGTCCCAAAAATGTATCAAGAGTGTCCAAAGTGTCTGCCATAAGGTCGCAGTACCGATAAAAATCGCTGATCGTATCACGTAAACTGAGGGAAAAAAATGTTTTTTTTATATATTTTTGGGGATATTTATTACAGCAAAAAGTAAAAAATATTATTTTTTTTCAAAATTGTCGCTCTATTTTTGTTTATAGCGCAAAAAATAAAAACCGCACAGGTGATCAAATACCACCAAAAGAAAGCTCTATTTGTGGGGAAAAAAGGACGCCAATTTTGTTTGGGAGCCACGTCGCACGACCGCGCAATTGTCAGTTAAAGCGAGGCAGTGCCGAATCGCAAAAAGGGGACCCGTCATTGACCAGCAATATGGTCCAGGGCTGAAGTGGTTAAAAAAACTTGCCATGCTACTTACTTAATACCTTGGAATGTCTACTTTCTACTTTCTAAAAAGGGGTCATTTGGGGGGTATTTGTACTTTTCTGACTTGTTAGTATCTCAAGAAATTAGACCACCCAGGTGTGTTGCAACAGCGAATGGATATCCTCCTCCTGGCCAATCGGGAAGCGGGTCTGGGGGTTGTTTGTCCCCCCCAATGGATATTCGTGTTGCAACCCTGATCCTCCTCCTGGCCAATCGGGAAGCGGGTCTGGGGGTTGTTTGCTGCCCCCCTCCCCCTAAAAATAAAAAATAAACTCACCAGCCACCACTGGTTGGGAGATCCAAACCAAGGTCAGATTTATACAAATATTTAAATCACGAAATTGCTTTCAGTGGTTGTTACTTCTATGCAGGAAGGATAATTAATAAAAAAAACTAGGAAAAAGTATTACTACTACTTTGTTTCCAGGAAGGAGGACTTCAGCTGAGCACCACTGTGGTTAGTGTGGGGTTGTGATGGAAACGCTTACTAGTTACTACTAACACGTGGATGCATCAGGGTTTTTTGAATGTAGGCAAGCAGTCTGTAGTAGCTGCTTTGGGGAATACCTCTCCTGCATTACAAGCAGATAAGCAAAAATATTTCCATTTTGATTGCTTGCAGCTGCAAACCACATGACTTAGACCCCTTTCACATTGAGGAGTTTTTCAGGCGGTACAGCGCTAAAAAACTCCTTCACTGCAGACTCAATATGAAAGCCCGAGGGCTTTCAAACTGAGGTGATGCGTTGGCGGGAGACAAAAAAATATCCTGTCAGCAGCATCTTTGGAGCGGTGAGAGGAGCGGCATGTATACTGCTCCTTCACCGCTCCTTCCCATTGAAAACAATGGGAAACCGCGACAATACCGCCCGCAATGCACCTCTATAGAGGCGCATTGCGGGCGGTATTAACCCTTTATCGGCCGATAGCGGGGGTTAATACCGCACCGCTAGCGGCTGATTCCTGCAGCAATCACGGCGGTATAGCGCCGCTATTTTTAGCGGCGTTATACCGCCACCGCGGCTCCCGCCCCAGTCTGAAAGGGGCCTAATGAAAAGGTATTCTTCAATCAGCATTGCAGTGTTGGCTGTCTGTCCAAAAATCCAATAAGAAAGATTTAATCTGCATAATGAAGGGTATAATGTAGATATATTTTTTTTTTTGTTCTCTTAAATGTTTCCTAAAATGTATTTCCCCTTATTAGCTGCCTAGCAAATAATACTGTCAAATTATTTTAAATATACGACCGATCCTCTGCTGAATACTTATGTATAGGATATTATAAATAAATCACAACTGCAAATAGATTAGCTACATTAATGTCCACTTATACTTTAAGTATCTCTCTTACTGTATTAAAGTGATAGGATTAGTTTGCCCCGTGGTATTGGCTTAAGTTTCTATCTTCCCATCTGTTGTTTAAATGGTTTGGTGGAACTGGTCTGTGTTCAGCACCTGGTATGCTGGAGCCATTAGCATGATGTAACATTCACCAACAAAAGGAGCAGGTGGGAGATGCCTGGTTTTCATAAAACAAAGAAAGCAATAATGTAACATGAGCTTTCAAGTGCCGAATAGGAGTATCAATTAACAAAATAAAAAGTAAATGAACAGAAGAGAAATCCAAATCGAATCAATATTTGGTGTGACCACCCTTTGCCTTCAAACCAACATAAATTCTTATAGGTACACTTGAACAAACTCAGCAAGTAGGTTGTTTCAAACATCTTTGAGAACTGACTACAGGTATTCTTTGGATGTAGGCTGCCTTTAAATACTTCTGTATTATCATGTAGTCCCAGAGAGGCTCTATGATGTTGAGATCAGGGCTCTGTAGGGGCCAAACCATCACTTCTTGTTCTTCTTTATGCTGAGGATAGTCCTAATGACATTAGCTGAATGTTTAGGGACATTGTCCTGCAGCTGAATAAATTGGGGGCCAATCACACGCCTCCCCGATGGAATGGCATGATGAAGAAGCATCTTTCTGTATTTGTCAGCATTGAGGACACCATCGATCCTGACCAAATCTCCAACTCTATTTGCAGAAATGCAACCCCCAAACTTGGAAGGAACCTTGCAAGCACCATGCTTCACTGTTGCCTGCAGACACTCATTATTGTATTGCTCTCCAGTCCTTTGGTGAACAAAATGCCTCCTGCTACAGCCAAATATTTGCTTGAGGTGATGTTAGCCATATTAATTCACTTGAGACAGAAACAATTGAATACTGTCCGTGATATTTTTTTTATTTGCACTAACATACAGAATTTCAGAACAAACTTTTGGGGTATGTCCCCTTCTTCAAGGTCTAAGCAGTACTCAGCCAAATATTTACAATTTTGGCACATTAGTCCAGAACACCTGTTGCGACTTTTCTGCACCCCATTTCCAATGATTTCATGCATAAATTAGTTGCTTAGCCTTGTTTTCATGTCAGAGGTATGGCTTTTTGGTCACAATTATTCCACAAAGACCACTTCTGACCAGATGTCTTCAGACAGTAGATGGGTGTACCTCGGTCCCACGGGTTTCTACCAATTCTGTGCGGATGTCACTACTGAACGTCTTCTGATGTCAAATGGAAGGAAACATGATATGTCTTTAATCTGCTGCACTAATTTTCTTTTGCCAACCACTGCTTCTGCGGTCCTCAATGTTGCCCATTTCTTTGTGCTTCTTCAAAAGAGCTTGAACAGCATATCTTCATCATAACCACTGCTTCTAAGGTCCTCAATGTTGCCCATTTGTGCTTCTTTAAAAGAGCTTGAACACATCTTTAAACCCCAGTCTGCTTTGAAACCTTTGCCTGGGAGAGACATTGCTGATACAGTATAATCTACCATGTGTCTTGTTGCTTTGCTCAGTCTTGCCATGGTATATGACCTGCGATGTAAAACTGTCCTCCACAACCTCACCTTAGTAGCAAAGTTAGGCTGTTCCTCACCCAGTTTTAAAGCGTTTTGTAAAGGAAATCGTTTTTTAAATAACAAACATGTCATACTTACCTGCTCAGTGTACAGAGAAGCCCCATTACTCTTCTCGGGTCCCCTGCCGGCGGTCTCGGCCCCTCCCCCTTGCAAGCTGCTTGCTATGGGGGCAGTCATGCATGCTCGCTCCTGTGCCAGGACTCTATGTCTATAAGAGAGTATGGCCCTGCCTGCCACCTCTCTGGCTTTAATTGACAGCAGTGGGAGCCAAGGGCTGATGCATCTCAGCCAATGAGGAGCAAGAGACCAGGGAGAGTCTCAGCTTTTGTGCATATTGCTGGATCGGGATCGGGCATGGGTAAGTACAGGCATACCCCACTTTATTAACTAAAGCTGGAAATCGCAAAATCAGGCTCACTTCTGCATAAAAACCAACGAGCTTCCAGGTTTTATTAATTGAACAAGTTGGGGTTAAGTGAGATTGATTTTGTGCTTTCCAGCTTTAGTAAATAAATCCCGTTGGGGAACTTAAAAGTGGGGTATGCCTGTATTAGGGGGGCTGAGGGGGGAGTTGCACAAAGTGTCCAAGTGTAAAAATGTATGCTGGTTTGAAGCCAAAGGGTAGTCACCCCAAATATTGATTTGATTTACATTTTTCTTGTTTGCTCGTTTTGCATTTTGTAAATTGATAAAAATAACAAGTAAAATATATATTTTTGAAAGTACTCTTTACTTTACAGCATTTCTTCACACCTGCCCAAAACTTTTGCACAGTCATGTGTATAAATATATATATATATATATATACACAGTATGTGTCCAAAGACATGCTGGCAGGTTAATTGGATTCTGTCTCAAGCCTCGTACACACGACCGGTTTTCTCTGCAAAACCAGCAAGAAAACTGCTCCTTGCTGAGAAAACCGTTCGTGTGTACGAGGCTTTCAGGTTTCTCGTCTGAAAATCTGGCCAGAATCTCAACAAGAAAAAAAGAGAACCTGCTCTTTTTTCTCGTCGAGATTCTTGTTGGCCTGTTTCCCGACGAGAAACCCGAGAGTGTGTATACTTACCTGTCGTCGTGGAAACCCGCGCATGTTCGAAATGACTTTGACGCATGCACAGTAGCTTCCACGGCATAGGTAGGGTGAAGCAAGATGGCGGCGACGGCATCGAATGTGACGAGCGCATACTCGTCGTTCTTGCCTTTCAAGAGAACCGCGGTTCTTTTGAAAGGTCAGTATGTACACTCGGGCGGCAAGAGATTCTTGCCAAGAATCTCGTCAGGGAAAACAACGTTTCTTTCCTGACGAGATTCTTGCCCGTGTGTTTACTAGGCCTAAGTTGGCCCTAATATATGAATGTGGGTTGGGGACCTTAGATTGTAAGCTCCTTGAGGGTAGGGACTGATGTGAATGTACAATGTATATGTAAAGCACTGCGTAAATTGATGGTGCTATATAAGTACCTAAATAATAATAATATATATATTTATATATATATATATATATATATATATATATATATATATATATATACACACACACACAGATTATACACTTTTATTTAAGACTGGCATACAGGTAGGATTCTTATGACAGAAGAGACCCAATTGGTAAATGCTATTTATTAAGTGTAGTTTAAATAAGCTTTATACGACCTCAGCATTGATTAATTATACAGCTGTGCTATATTCTGCCCAAGAAGTCTAAAAATCCACTTAGTAATACAGTGATGGTCTTGTGGCTTTAGAGAGCTATCTTTTTTTAAACAGCTCTTTGAAGCTTAGTGTCTCATTCTATTGACTTGTACTCAGAAATATTTCAAGTACAGGCATGCAGTTAGGACTTTAACCGATTGGTTTATTGATTTGCGTATATCAAACCTAAAATGTATTAGGATTTAAACCACAATAAATATAAAACTCTCAACTTCAAGGACAAACTTCATAAATAGCAACTTACAGATTCCTGACATCAAAACAAGTGTGTGGAGCCTTCAAGGGTGTGGTATTGACGAATATCATTTTGTGCAGAAATAGTTAAAATAACCAAAAGATCTGAAATTCGGCACTGCGTTGCTTTAACGGACAATTGCGCGGTCGTGAGACGTGATTCCCAAACAAAATTGGCATCCTTTTTTTCCCTCAAATAGAACTTTCTTTTGGTGGTATTTGATCACCTCTGCGGTTTTAATTTTTTGCACTATAAACAAAAATAGAGCGAAAATTTTGAAAAAAAATAATATTTTTTACTTTTTGCTATAATAAATATCCCCCAAAAATATATAAAAAAAAACTTTTTTTTCTCCTCAGTTTAGGGCGATACGTATTCTTCTACATATTTCTGGTGAAAAAAATTGCAATAAGCGTTTATTGTTTGCGCAAAATTTATAGCGTCTACCAAATAGGGGATAGTTTTATTGCATTTTTATTAACCATTTTTTTTTTCTAGTAATGGCGGCAATCAGCGATTTTTATCGTGACTGCGACATTATGACGGACACATCGGACACTTTTGATACTATTTTGGGACCATTGTAATTTTTACAGCGAACAGTTCTATAAAAATGCACTGGTTACTGTAAAAATTACACTGGCAGTGAAGGGGTTAACCAGGAGGGTGCGCTGTAGGGGTTAAATGTGCCCTAATGTGTGTTTCTTACTGTGGGGGGCGTGGTCAGCGTGTGACGTCACTGATTGTCGTTTCCTATGACAGGGAACAAACGATCAGAGACAGCCACACTAGGAAGCACGGGGAGAGGTTTGTTTACACTTACCTCTCCCCGTTTTTCCTCTCTGTGACCCGATCGCGGGATACCAGCGGTGATTGGGTCCGCTGTTCCCGCGGGGAAGAGGACCGGGTCGCGAGCGCGCCCGCACGCTGTGCGACCCAAGGCTGGGCTCTTAAAGGGGACATACATGTACGCCCTTGTGCCCAGCAGTGCCATTCTGCAGACATATATCTGCATGCGAGGTCCTCAAGTGGTTAAACTAGGGCCAACAGGGTTAGAAGTGTCAATACAAGGGTTAAGCCAGCCCCCATTACAGTGGCGATCGAAAGTTTGGACACCCCAGGTAAAAATTTGTATTAATGTGCATAACAAAGCCAAGGAAATATAATATGTCAAAAAAAGTTAGATTTTATTTCCATCATTTACACTTTCAAAATTACAGAAAACAAAAAAATGGCGTCTGTAAAGTTTGGGCACCCTGCAGAGTTAATATCTTGTACTGCCCCCTTTGGCAAGTATCACAGCTTGTAAACGCTTTGTATAGCCAGCCAAGAGTCTTTCAATTCTTGTTTGGGGTATCTTTGCCCATTCTTCCTTAAAAAAGTCTTCCAGTTCTTTGAGATTTCTGGACTGTCTGTCACGCACTGCTCTTTTAAGGTCTATCCATAGATTTTCAATTATGTTGAGGTCAGGAGATTGTGAAGGCCATGGCAAAACCTTCAGTTTATGCTTCTTGATGTAATCCCCCATGGATTTTGAGGTGTGTTTAGGATCATTATCCATTTGTAGAAGCCATCCTCTCTTTAACTTCAGCTTTTTCACAGATGGCATCAAGTTACCATCCAAAATTTGCTGAAATTTTATTGAAACCATTTTTCCTTCTACTCGTGAAATGTTCCCTGTGCCACTGGCTGCAATACAACCCCAAAGCATGATTGATCCACCCTCATGCTTAACAGATGGACAGAGGTTCTTTTCATTAAATTATGTGCCCTTTCTTCCCCAAACGTACCTTTGCTCATTCCGGCCAAAAAGAACTTGTTTCCAAAATGCATCAGGCTTGTCTATATGTTCATTTGCAAAGTTCAAACGCTGATTTTTGTGGTGAGGACGTAGAAGAGGTTTTCTTCTGATGACTCTTCCATGAAGACCATATTTGTACAAGTATCTCTTTATAGTGGAATAGTGTACCACAACTCCAGTGTCTGCCAGATCTTTCTGGAGGGATCGTGCATTTAAACGTTTTGAATTGCTTTTCTCACAATCCTGCGAGCTGCTCAGATCTTGCTTTAACTTCCACTGTTCCTGATGACTGCCATTTCCAAATTACATTCCGAACAGAGGATATTGACATCTGAAACCGCTTTGCTATCTTCTTATAGCCTTCTCCAGCTTTGTGAGCGTCAACTATTTTCAGTTTCAGTTTTCTAGACAACTGCTTAGAAGAACTCATGGTGCTGATTGTTGGGGCAAGGTCAGATGAGTCTGGTCATTTAAAACCTTTGAGATTGACATCACCTGGTCTTCCCAGACGATGATTGAGAACAATCCATGACACTGGCAGGTCTCAGCTTTGCAAAGGGGGCAGTGCATGCTATAAATTCTGCAGGGTGCCCAAACTTTTTCAGACGCCATTTTTTTGTTTTCTGTAATTTGTAAATGATGGAAATAAAATCGAACTTTTTTTGACATATTATAAGAATGTATAATCTGTAATTTGATGCCTTTTGGAGATTTTTCTATCTTTCCTTGGCTTCGTTATGCACATTAATACAATTTTTTTCCTGGGATGCCCAAACTTTCGATCCCCACTGTATGTAAGGGAGGGCACAGAGCAGCCATAGTGAATTGGAAAATGTTGGAAAAGCTACAATTACCATAGCTTCTGACTTTTAATAAATGGACAATTACCTGTCTAGAGATCAAGCGGTGTCCTCACCCCGGCCAGTTTCTCAGGCCCCCCGTGCTGGCATGTTTACTGTGGGAATCCGGCTGTGACTTCTTGGGGCTTCGCAAATGGCTTCCCACTGCACATGTGTACGTTGTGCTGAGCCTTGTGAATGGTCTTGCAGCCTCCTGGGACCTGTGTTGTGTTTCCAGAGGATGCAAGATGGGGTGGGGTGTAGGGGGGGGGGGGGCTTAAGGTGGAATTACCTGCCAAAACTAGGCCATTTTAGGATGAAGTTCTGCTTTAAGTAGTTGTACTACACAAAGGATTTGGTACCACAAGCATCTTAGATTTAGATGTAAAAGGTTTAGCAGAACATGCAGAAAATCATCCTGCAGACATAGAAACAGTAGTGTATTTAGGTTTTGTGCTGCCCTAGGCCTGACTAAACTCGTGCACCCCCTAATTTAAATATGACCCACCCCTTTCTGTCAAGGCCACACCCCTTGCTGTTTAAGACCTGTCCTGACATTTTCGAGTGGGGACACTAGTTCTGAGGGCCTGGGGGGGGGGGGCAATGGATTCCCTTAATTTGCATAGATTTCCTCTCACTTCCTGTTTGGTTATGGGACAGGAAGTGAAGGGAAATCTCCGCAATGGGACAGGGATGGTAAAAAAATTATCTGACAGGGACTATAACCTTCCCTTACTCTATCCAAAATGGAAAAAAAAGTGTTGCCTATAGTTCTACTTTAAGCGCAAATTTCTGATAATTTTATGGAGAGGACTAAGAAGATATAACAATGCCAATGGGGCAGAAGAAAACATATAGCACAGTGAGGAAGGTTTTTGGTCTATGATGATAGGACAGTCAAAATTAGAAGCAGCGCCCCCCCCCCCCCCACATACCAGAAGGAGTGCAGCTACTCTATAGGGGCGCTAGACTAATTTGCCTCTAAGCCCAGTTTGCCCCATAAGACTGGTGCTACACTGTAGCGCAAGCCGATGGGGACTCTTTCCGTGCTGCCCCCCTGCAAAGTGCTGCCCTAGGCCTGGGCCTTGTTGGCCTAGGCCAGGATACAGCATTGCATAGAAAGTATATCTAAAGGCAAAGAAACATATTCTGAACTTACAGTAGGAAAAGGTACACCCATCTATGAGATTACAGATTTTGCAGATGTGAAAAATGCCAAAAATTACATCCCAGGCAGGTGTCAAAGGCGTAATAGATGCAATACTTTAACAAGGCATGTTGCAACAAAACAAGTCATACAGTTGTTTGAGGGACATCGAAACATGAAGTAGGTTTGGTAACCTCAGAACATACTCAGACACATTCTCACAGCTCCCAGTGTCATCACCTAGAGTTTTCCCTGAATATACCTGTTTGATCACCTGGTTATTCACAGACATACATTACATTGCAGAAATAGTAGAACATTTTTGCAAACATCATTTTTCTGCCCTGGAGCTGATTCTGCTTCAACCAGTTTTTTATGTGCACTATTGCAATTGTTTTTGTTTATCTATTCACTGTTCTCACTTGTGGATGACCTTCTTTTTAGTGTGACATATTAGTAACACATTGATTTATTAAAACTGGAGAGTGCAAAATCTGGTGCAGCTCTGCATAGAAACCAATCAGCTTTCAGTTTTTTTTTTTTTGTCAAAACTTAATTGAACATGCTGAAGTTAGAAGCTGATTGGCTTGTATCTATACAAGTGTATTTTGGAAATGTTGGTACTTAAAGTGTTACTAAACCCAGGACCCTTCATTCACTATATCTGGTCTCTCATAGTACACAGAACATGGAAATGCAATTCATTTCTAAAAAAAAAATGCTATATACCTTTTCTCAACAGCAGCATATAGTAATCTTGTCAATCCGAAAATCGTATGGAACATACCACTTTTGAAGCGATCGTCTTCCGAAAATAGAATACATATACACTACAATACATGATATCAATTGCAAAATTTTATTCTGTTGTACGAGAATTTTCATAACTTTAGTAACCTATTCGATTTCTGCTTGTGACTAGCAAGCAAAAAAAGTCGGACGATCTGTCATCCGATTCTGATCCTTTCTCTGGACAGTGCTGACTGGCCATGAGCTGATCACATGCACTCTCCCAAGGAAAAAAAAATCTTTAGCAATACACACCAAACTGAGCATGTGCCTCCAAAGCTCTATTTTATCAGGAGATGGATTAGGGACAGTGGAAGAAGAAGGGGATCAGAGAAGACAGGATCAAACAGCCTTTTTACACAATGCAGAGGATTAACTCCTTATGATCTACAGTGAGTATAACAAGCATGCTTTATGGCATATACAGACTGACAAAGGACGTTGTGTTGTGTTCTGCTTGCTGCCTGTTGACCTGGTTATGGAGTTTGGGGGGCATAGCTTTTAAGGTAAAATTAAACAAAAGTTTTTTTTCCATAACTATGCTGGTGGGCCTAATTCTTTTACTAATGAAAGGTATGCTTACCTTAAGAAAAGCTCCCTGTTGTCAACCTGGAGGACAGCTCTGTTACATCATGCTTGGCGTCTCTTGACTTGGGGATGACATTTAGCCATGGGGTACTGGCAACGGAGAGGACACCTCTGTGTTATGGAATGCAAATCTGTTGGTCTTGGGATGGAATCAGGAATGGTCTATGCAGCTGGAGAACACCCCCATGCTACATCTTGAATGCCGCCCATTTCTCTTATACATTGTATTAGAAATGGGACAATGTTGCTGGAGGACATCACTGTGTTGCACCTTGATTGGTGTCCATCCACTTAGGATTGGAATCAGGAATGGGGCAGGGACATCAATGTGTTAAATTATTGTTGGTGTCTGTTGGTCATTGGATGAACTCTGATGTTTCAAAATATTCTGATTGCCACTAAAGTTTTCATTTTTTTTTCTGTTGTAAAACCTTTCAAAAAATGAAGGTGGAATAATGAACATGCCTCACTAGCTAAACGACAGTACTCGTAAGAGAAATCACTGCAGTTACTAAAGTTTTAGGCTGCATTCACACCTAGGCGTAGGCGATTTGCAGCGTTTTTTACCGCGATTTGCCGCGACAAATTTTGTCACTGCGTTTTTTACCGCAATTTTTGCTGGAGGGGTGATTACACATTGTGTAATATGGCCGAACGCCGAAGACGCATGAAAAAAAGGGTCAGTGACTTGTTTTGAGCTTCAGACGTTTCGGCGTTCGGCGAGGAGATGTGAACCATCTACATAGCCGACAATGTTAAATCACCCCTCCAGCGTATTGCAGGCTGCAATAGCGGTGGGCGGCGGGCGTGAAAACGCCTAGGTGTGAATGGAGCCTTAGACATTTCAGTTTTTTGTTGTTGTGGAAAATGAGACTACATAACTATTCTATGTTACAGTACTCATAACATAGCAATTACCATAGGTTACCTCATTATGCAATTGACATAGTATGTTGCATGCATTATTTATTACATTATGTTTATCCTTGGCCTGACTACAAAAAAAATGAACTTTACAATGTGCAAAATGGTAAATTGTGTGTAGCACTACCCCCGAAGGAGCTGGTGGTTTGTTTTGGGTGGCACGTTACCTCCTGTATCTCCACCGTCTAGGGCAGGCCTCAAAATTTCAAGTCCTGAGCTACTAGCCAGGCCTCAAGAGTTACTTGCCACCAGTTGCCCCACCTAATTCATACACTGCCCTGCGCCTAATTGCACCCGTAAACACGCCCTCGTAGATTATCTCATGGAATGACAATGTTTTATGCAGAATCAAGTTACACAATTAAATATTACCAACAACAACTTTAACAAAATGGGACAGGGCACTGGGGGCAGACCAGAGGGACAGGGCACTGGGGGCAGATCAGAGGGACAGGGCACTGGGGGCAGACCAGAGGGACAGGGCACTGGGGGCAGACCAGAGGGGCAGGGCACTAGAACTGGGTCTCTTCCCCATTCTCTTGCTGTCTCCTCTGAAACTCCCATCCATCCTCTCTCTTTCTCCCATTCATCTCATCATCAGGAGCCTGTGTGTGCGGCTCCACGCTTGCATGTCCCCACTTCCCCCTTTTATTCAGGCTGGCAGAGAGGAGAGGAGCTGCAGCACAGCGGGAGGAAGTACAATCCAGCGCTGAGATCCACACAACTGCACAGCCATTGACACCATAACACAGCGCACACTGACAGCGCACAGCACACATTGAGACCAGTCTGTTCACAGTGCTCAGGCTAAACTGTTGGACACTTACATAGAGCACAAGGAGAAGAAAACTGCACAAACTAGAAGGCTGCCGCTCTCATGTCAGGGCAACTTTCAGTGAGCGCTGCACCGGAGTGGTAATTTTTGCAATCCTCCACCTCACTCATTACTTTCTGCTCTCCAGCTACATTGTTCGGGCCCCGGGGGAGGGGGGCAGGCTCAGAGAGGTCATACTGTTAGGTCCCATGGCTTAATGAGAATTGTAAGGAGAGCACCTGTGTACTGCTCTGCCTGTGCGCGGCTCATCAGACTACTTTTCCCGAGCATGCACCTTTCCTCTTCGGCCACCAATCTCATCTGGACTCTAAGTGTAGGCACAGATTGGAGGGAGATTGGTCATGCAGCCCTGTCATCACTCGCCCCCAGCTTAAATCCACTCGCCAAATGCTAGTAGGCGAGTGGAAATTTTGAGGGCTGGTCTAGGGTATTGGATGAGAGCTGTAGTAAAGTTAATGTCCACACGACAGGTGTCTTTACTGTGCTTTTATTACCCAGCCGCGTAAAAACAATAAACAGTGGAAAGGTGAAGGGATAGCGAAATAGGAAACAGAAAATTCGGGTGTAACTGGGTATGGAAACAGTCCTGCTTCCCTACTACAACTTTACTTCGCCACTCTAGCCAGAGTGGTTATAGTGCATCTGGACAGGCCTCTCTCACCAGCCTGACAGCCAGAGTGTCACTCGGATGAATAGGATTAAGTCTCCGCCACAGATCCTTCTAAAGATTGGAGACAATTTCGGTCCAAAATCCCTCTTAACTGGATTCAGCACCCGGTTATCCTTCACATAGCTTCGGTTAAATCAGCAACTGATAGACGACCTGCGTCCAGCCTCTCAGAACCAAAGTTGTCCTCTGACAAATGGACAGGCCTCTCCTGAAACATCAGCCTCGTGCTCGATATCCCCCGGACAGGTTCCTCATCAGACGGTTTCCTCCCATTGGACGGACAGCCCATAACCATCTGGCAAATTAGGGATCCAGTCAACTCACTGGATCCACCAAACAGATGAATGTGCTCCAGACCAACGTGGTCCAAGAGCCAGGAACGCACACACCCCGGCCAGGAGGGCCTCACACGTGGGTGGTGGGACAACTTCACAGCTCAAGGGCGGGAACAGAGTGACCCAAACTAATCGCGTCTGCCCCTTAAATACCCATCCCCAGCATGCACAGCAAGGTGGCCCACCCTCCTGATAGGCTGCTGAGGAGAGATACTCAACCGCACTTGACCCCACTGCTGCCACCTGCCGTCCGGGGGTGAAAGGAGTCCCCAGACAGGATAGCACACAGTACCGCCAAGCTGGAGCAGAGACCCCAAATTTAACCAAATAACAGGTTCAGAGCCAACTACCTCTCTGAACTTTGCCTAAATTTAGAATAGCACCGGCTCTGAAAATAGCCAGGCGCTACATGTAATTTCATTTGTTTGCAGCCAGTAGATGGAACCTTATACTCCTTGTTATGTGCTTCGCAGGCTAGCCTCTGTGACTGTGATTATAAATTAGATTTGCAACCAGCAGGTTGAAGTCTCAGCTAATTTTCACGTGTATTTGAGTATATCCTTTGAGATTATGTGGCTGATAAAAGGCCCTTTTAGAAAGTTCTGTGAAGTTGCGAGTGGCCCCCAAATAAATGATCCATTTCCGAGACAGTCCAAATATATACCGGTAGTTATGTTTGAGTCATTCAATTATTTAAAGGAGCTTAGTTAAAGGAGGCTTAGTTACTAACTTACAAAAGAAGATGGCCACTGCCACCAGTGCCACGTGTCTCTTTCTCGATTCCCCAGGTCCACAAAAAGCCAAATAAATGTATGATCCAATTTCCAAACATCCCTATTTAGTGATGGGGAACCTAAGTTTGATTGCCTGGATCCAGCCTATGAACCCTGAACATAGTGCATGAACCACATTGGAGGTTATGGGAGTCGAATCCTGTTATTTTTTTCTGGACTTTTTCTATTCCAAATTGCATGCTTTTGGGAAAAAATGCATGGGTAGAAAGGAGCACATGTCCCACATGTATCAATGCAAACAAAAAAAAAAGAATACCATTCGACAGAGAGTTGGGCTTCTTTAAAGACTTAAAGGTCAACTTACAAAATACACAATTCATTTAAATGCCATGGTTGGAGAATACATTGATCTCTTATTTGAGCATGCAGTCTGACTGGTCCTTGAAACATACCAGGCTACATGTCCCAACATGGGGAGTTAAGTTTGCCCCCCATCTGAATGTAGGAGGGGGCACTTTTCATAATCTGTAAGCCCTCTTTCAAATAAAGGAGCACGTAGCCCTTTCCTCCCTACATGAATGAGTAAGGAGGAGCATAGTATTCCTTGTTTATTCACCCACATAAAGTAAAATAGTAAATAAACATACAGGCACCAGTAGTATTGGTTATTTAGTTTGCCTGTTCACCAGACTTGGGATAGCTAGTGTTCGGGTCAATTCATCATCAGCCTGAACCAAAGCTCATCCATATTCCCATTTTATATTTAACCAACTTTAATTTCAGGCCAATTCTGATATTTGCGCAGCGTTTTTTCAAACAAATTTTTTTGGGGGAAAAGATCCACTTTGATGAATTTTAATGCACACAAACACAATATAATACCCACTCTTTCCCTCCAAAGATGTTTATTTCCCATAGCCAAACAGGAAGATAGTGGAAATCCCTGCAAATTAAGGGAATCCCTTGGGCACCCCCAGGTCACCAGAATGTCCCCATTGGAAGATTTCCCCTCTATTACTTTTCTGGGAACAACCCAACATTTGGAATTTTCTTTACTTTTACTTTTGATGATAGTTGTAAACAGTACAAATAGAGAAGGTGAATCTCCCTAACGGGGGCACAGACTGCAATAAAAACTGACTTTTTTTTCAAAGTTTTGGATAGAGTGTATAGGGGTTAGAACCCCTATACACTCTATCCAAAACTAAAAGGTTTTTTTTTGTTGCCTTTAGTTATACTTTAAGTTTTAATCTCTGTTCTGCATAAGAGGCTTGGAGAGGTGGGGGTGGATACATAGCAGTACACTGACCTTCCCAGTGAATGGCTAGGCAAGGGGCGTGTCAACACAAGTCTGACCATTGGAGGTCAGCCAGCACAGGCAGAAAACTGACCATGCTGGGAAAGAAGCAATACAAAGAACAGGATACTTTTTAACATAAGTACATTGTACAACAGACACATATCAGAAATATTAAATGTTGGGGTGACATATTCTTTAAACTTAGTTATCAATTCACAAAAGAAGATGGTTATCCTAATCCCAAAAACCCTATATCAGGAATGAGTGATCCCCAAATAAATCAGTAATCCAGGTACCAGATATTCTTAAAATATATTTAAGTTTTAGTTAGTAAATTATATGAGGTCTTAGGTCTTAGTTTTCTAACCTAAAAAAATTATATAAGTCACCAGAAGTCCATAACCAATTCCCCAATTAAATGATGCAGTTCTCACAAAGTCACATGAAATAGTTTAGGTTTAATGGTGGCCATACATGCTTCAGTGTTTTTTGCCAATTAATCTGCGACTTGTTTGAATGTGCAAAACATCAAACTGCTATAATTCCCTTCCGATTAATTTAGACTCCATTTTGATTGGATTTGTTCAAACTGAGTCTGTCAGACAGGACGGACAACTATTGATTTGTTTTGCATCGATTAGCAGAACTGAGATACTTGTTCGTATTTTGATTGATCAGATTATGAGGTTACATGGTGGAAACAGAGATGCAATCATCAATTGAATGGATTGTCGATTATAAAATAATTATTCTGATTGGAAGAGATTGTTTGGAAAATAATTGATTGAAGTGTTAGTGGCCACCATTAGTCAGTAAATTAGTGAGCTAAGTTTAAGCTTTTTGTTCACTTACTAAAGATGGGTGTCTGCTGCCATGTATCTCTTCCTTTCTGGATGTGGGTTCTAACTGGACAGGTTGAACTGGTTCTAACCCCTCACTCTTTCGATCCAAAACAATTATAAAAAAAGTATTGGCTTTAATTTAAAAAAAAAAAAAAAAAAGCAACAGGGTAGGGTGGGGAGGGGTGAGGCATGACAATTGAATGGCACTCAAGGCAGTTTGGGGAGTGGTACTGTCACAAGCTCTGTCTAAATTTGACTCTGTGAGAATTGCTTCAAGCATTTAGATATTCCCTAGAACACGAACATGAGGCTCAGAAAGTCTCTGTTAAAATTGCAACAGGTAAAATCATTCTGAGTTGAAAGCACAAATATTTTAAAGCAGATAATAATGAAACTAGATCTTAATTGTGTCAATGTTAGTAATTGTACAGAAGTAATCTGTAAACTATCAATCATTTACCCTGGACCATGAAGTGAAGGGGCATTTTAGTCAGTGTACTTATACTACATATGTTATATGCAGGCACTGGAGGCTTACTATAACTACAGTTGTGCTCATAAGTTTACATACCCTGACAGAATTTATGATTTCTTGGCCCCTTTTCAGAGAACATGAATGATAACACAAAAATATTTCTTTCACTCATGGTTAGTGTTTGGCTGAAGCCGTTTTTTTTCATGCTGGGATCGGTATCCCCGTGTCACGCTCGGGGTAGATGTGTAGAGTGTGCAGCAGCGCGGCTTACCTTCGCAGCATCCACAGACAAGTTACTTACCTTGTCCCTGGATCCGGCGATGCATCCCCGCTGTGTGAGCGAGCGGGTCCTTGCTCGATTCACAGTGTCCCCGTGTGCTGCCGATCTCCGTTCCCTGCGACGTTACGACGCACGGGGGCGGAGAACGGCGCCAAATTCAAAAAAGTAAACAAACACAATACATACAGTATACTGTAATCTTATAGATTACAGTACTGTATGTAAAAAATACACACCCCCCTTGTCCCTAGTGGTCTGCCCAGTGTCCTACATGATCTTTTATATAATAAAAACTGTTCTTTCTGCCTGAAAACTGTAGATTTTCCAAAAGTGTCCCTTTATGTCAAAAATGGTTTCAGAGCAGCTAGAAAACAGCGATAATAAATTATAATCACTTGCAGAATTGTGCGATAGCGATTTGTGGGGAAATACGTCATAAAAAAATAAAAGTAATGACAGCGACAATTCTGCAACTGAGCAAATTTCAGTGATTTTGAGTTGATTACATTATTGAATAATTTTTATTATAATTATATTATTATTTGTTATAATTATTTATAATTATTTATTATATTATAATTTATAATTTTGTTTTTAAAAAAAAATCATACCCGGGATGCCTACAAGACTCTTGTTTGGTCAGATTTAAGTGAGTTATTCCTAAGAATTACAGGCCTACAGTATAAAACGCCAAATTTCCTTGCAAAATAATTGTACCGCTTTTGGTACGTAATTCCAGACAGAATCATACCGCCAGGGAGGTTAAAGCATAATGACAACAAACTACCCAAATGACCCTGATCAAAAGTTTACATACTCTGGTGATTTTGGCCAGATAACAATTGTTTCACATTTTTTTGGGGGGAAATAAAACTGCTTCATGAAAACTAACAAAACAGTTACGTTAGCCCAATTGTATAATATGAAAGATGATGCTACGACGAGTAAATAGATACCCAACATGTCGCGCTTTAAAATTGCAAACACTCGTGGGATGGCGCCAAACTTCGGTACTTAAAAATCTCCATAGGCGATGCTTTACATTTTTTTACAGGTTACCAGTTTAGAATTACAGAGGAGGTCTAGAGCTAGAATTGTTGCTTGCGCTCTAACGCACGTGGTGATGTGTAGCTTGAACGGCGTTTACATATGTGGGCAGGACTTACGTATGTGTTCGCTTCTGAGCACGAGCTACTGGGGACAGGGGCGTTTAAAAAAAATATTTGATTTTTTATTTTTACATTTTCTTTTACATTTATTTTTTTGATCACCTTTATTCCTATTACAAGGAATGTAAACATCCCTTGTAATAGGAATTGCAGCTTTGTTTACATTTACGTCATAACATTGCACCTGGGCCTCCGCGGGACATAGAGATGACTGGTGACCATCTGGTCACTGGAAATCTCTATGGTCATCAACCCGGCAGCAGTAGACCCTTTCTCTGGGTCCCCGATGGCACAGGAGACCCCCGGAGAAGCACTGGATGTCGGCAAAAGGGGGGTTGTCCTCTCCCGCCGCCTGTAAGAATGATCAAGCAGTGGAACTGCCGCTATGATCATTCTTATGGTGCACAGAATCGCCAGCTGAAAAAGAGGATATCTGAATGATGCCTGTAGCTGCAGGCATCATTCAGATATTCTCATTGAAAATCAAGGACGTCATATGACAGCCTTGGGCTGGAAGTGGTTAAAAAATCATGTCCAAAGCCATGTTTTGAAGCAAGTGTAAACAAGCCCTTACTAAACAGGGTGACACTAGAGATGAGATAGGAATTTACCACGCAGTGGATTGGTGTCAAATCTTGGTGTTTGAGGTTTACAGTTCCATAATAAAAAATACAATCCTACTCCAGCAGAATGTAAAGCTTTACATGGGTTACAGAAACATAACTGTATTGTAATAAAACAAGCAGATAAGGCTGGGAGCTTAGTGATTCGAAATAAAAGTGATTGTCTGAGTGAACCCTACTAGCTATTGTCTGACTCTAATACAGTTGCAAGAAAAAGTATGTGAACCCTTTTGGAATGATATGGATTTCTGCACAAATTGGTCATAAAATGTAATCTGATCTTCATCTAAGTCACAACAATAGACAATCACAGTCTGTTTAAACTAATGACACACAAATATTTAAATGTTACCATGTTTTTATTGAACACACCATGTAAACATTCACAGTGCAGGTGGAAAAAGTATGTGAACCCCGTAGACTAATGACATCTCCAAGAGCTAATTGGAGTGAGGTGTCAGCCAACTGGAGTCCAATCAATGAGATGAGATTGGAGGTGTTGGTTACAGCTGCCCTGCCCTATAAAAAACACACACCGGTTCTGTGCCAGTGAATTATGCCTCGCACAAAAGAGCTCTCAGAAGACCTACGATTAAGAATTGTTGACTTGCATAAAGCTGGAAAGGGTTATAAAAGTATCTCCATAAGCATTGCTGTTCATCAGTCCACGGTAAGACAAATTGTCTATAAATGGACAAAGTTCAGCACTGCTGCTACTTTCCCTAGGAGTGGCCGTCCTGTAAACATGACTGCAAGAGCACAGCGCAGACTGCTCAATGATGTGAGGAAGAATCCTAGAGTGTCAGCTAAAGACTTACATAAGTCTCTGGAATATGCTAACATCCCTGTTAGCGAATGTACAATACGTAAAACACTAAATGAGAATGGATTTCATGGGAGGATACCACAGAGGAAGCCACTGCTGTCCAAAAAAAAACATTGCTGCACGTTTACAGTTTGCACATAAGCACCTGGATGTTTCACAGCAGTACTGGCAAAATATTCTGTGGACAGATGAAACCAAAGTTGAGTTGTTTGGAAGAAACACACAACATTATGTGTGGAGAAAAAGAGGCACAGCACACCAACATCAAAAACTCATCCCAACTGTGAAGTATGGTGGTGGGGCATCATGGTTTGGGGCTGCTTTGCTGCGTCAGGGCCTGGACGGATTGCTATCATCAAAGGAAAAATGTATTCCCAAGTTTATCAAGACATTTTGCAGGAGAACCAGCTGAAGCTCAACAGGGTGTTGCAACAGGACAATGACCGAAAGCATAGAAGAAAATCAACAACAGAATGGCTTAAACAGAAGAAAATACGCCTTCTGGAGTTGCCCAGTCAGAGTCCTGTCCTAAACCCGATTGAGAGATGCTGTGGCATGACCTCAAGAAAGCGATTCACACCAGACATCCCAAAAAGCTACAGTTCATTAAAGGGAACATGAATGCCAACATGTACTGTGACATACTGAAGCAGAGCATGATCCCCTCCCTTCGGAGACTGAGCCGCAAGGCAGGATTCCAACATAACGACCCAAAACACCCCTCCAAGATGACCACTGCTTTGCTTTCAGACATTAAACATTAGAGGGAACAAGAGCTAGAACGGGGATTTGTTCTGTTCTGTCAGGGGAGAGGAGACATATTATTTGTTCCTAGTAAGTAGGAATAACTATATGTCTCCTCTCCCAGTCAGTCCCATCCCCATACAGTACGAAACACTAACTAGGGAACACATTTAACCCCTTGATCATTCCTTATGGGACCAACTGCATACAGATGTGCGTAGTTCAAAATTAATCATTGGAGTTTGTTATAAACCACCCAATGTTAATGAGGAGGTGGAGACTCAGCTCCTTGCACAGATGGAAAGGGCTGCAAGGTCTGGGACGGTGATAATAATGGGGGATTTCAACTACCCAGAAATTGACTGGATTAATGGCACTTCTGGGACAGTTAAAGGACAAAAATTTAAAAACCTATTGCAGGACAATTTTATGGTGCAGTTTATTGAGGCCCCAACTAGGAATGATGCCCTGTTGGACCTGATAATCTCAAACCATGCAGAGCTTATTACTAATGTTCAGATAAAGGAACACCTAGGTAGCAGTGATCATAACATGATTTTTTGATCACCTTTATTCCTATTACAAGGAATGTAAACATCCCTTGTAATAGGAATTGCAGCTTTGTTTACATTTACGTCATAACATTGCACCTGGGCCTCCGCGGGACATAGAGATGACTGGTGACCATCTGGTCACTGGAAATCTCTATGGTCATCAACCCGGCAGCAGTAGACCCTTTCTCTGGGTCCCCGATGGCACAGGAGACCCCCGGAGAAGCACTGGATGTCGGCAAAAGGGGGGTTGTCCTCTCCCGCCGCCTGTAAGAATGATCAAGCAGTGGAACTGCCGCTATGATCATTCTTATGGTGCACAGAATCGCCAGCTGAAAAAGAGGATATCTGAATGATGCCTGTAGCTGCAGGCATCATTCAGATATTCTCATTGAAAATCAAGGACGTCATATGACAGCCTTGGGCTGGAAGTGGTTAAAAAATCATGTCCAAAGCCATGTTTTGAAGCAAGTGTAAACAAGCCCTTACTAAACAGGGTGACACTAGAGATGAGATAGGAATTTACCACGCAGTGGATTGGTGTCAAATCTTGGTGTTTGAGGTTTACAGTTCCATAATAAAAAATACAATCCTACTCCAGCAGAATGTAAAGCTTTACATGGGTTACAGAAACATAACTGTATTGTAATAAAACAAGCAGATAAGGCTGGGAGCTTAGTGATTCGAAATAAAAGTGATTGTCTGAGTGAACCCTACTAGCTATTGTCTGACTCTAATACAGTTGCAAGAAAAAGTATGTGAACCCTTTTGGAATGATATGGATTTCTGCACAAATTGGTCATAAAATGTAATCTGATCTTCATCTAAGTCACAACAATAGACAATCACAGTCTGTTTAAACTAATGACACACAAATATTTAAATGTTACCATGTTTTTATTGAACACACCATGTAAACATTCACAGTGCAGGTGGAAAAAGTATGTGAACCCCGTAGACTAATGACATCTCCAAGAGCTAATTGGAGTGAGGTGTCAGCCAACTGGAGTCCAATCAATGAGATGAGATTGGAGGTGTTGGTTACAGCTGCCCTGCCCTATAAAAAACACACACCGGTTCTGTGCCAGTGAATTATGCCTCGCACAAAAGAGCTCTCAGAAGACCTACGATTAAGAATTGTTGACTTGCATAAAGCTGGAAAGGGTTATAAAAGTATCTCCATAAGCATTGCTGTTCATCAGTCCACGGTAAGACAAATTGTCTATAAATGGACAAAGTTCAGCACTGCTGCTACTTTCCCTAGGAGTGGCCGTCCTGTAAACATGACTGCAAGAGCACAGCGCAGACTGCTCAATGATGTGAGGAAGAATCCTAGAGTGTCAGCTAAAGACTTACATAAGTCTCTGGAATATGCTAACATCCCTGTTAGCGAATGTACAATACGTAAAACACTAAATGAGAATGGATTTCATGGGAGGATACCACAGAGGAAGCCACTGCTGTCCAAAAAAAAACATTGCTGCACGTTTACAGTTTGCACATAAGCACCTGGATGTTTCACAGCAGTACTGGCAAAATATTCTGTGGACAGATGAAACCAAAGTTGAGTTGTTTGGAAGAAACACACAACATTATGTGTGGAGAAAAAGAGGCACAGCACACCAACATCAAAAACTCATCCCAACTGTGAAGTATGGTGGTGGGGCATCATGGTTTGGGGCTGCTTTGCTGCGTCAGGGCCTGGACGGATTGCTATCATCAAAGGAAAAATGTATTCCCAAGTTTATCAAGACATTTTGCAGGAGAACCAGCTGAAGCTCAACAGGGTGTTGCAACAGGACAATGACCGAAAGCATAGAAGAAAATCAACAACAGAATGGCTTAAACAGAAGAAAATACGCCTTCTGGAGTTGCCCAGTCAGAGTCCTGTCCTAAACCCGATTGAGAGATGCTGTGGCATGACCTCAAGAAAGCGATTCACACCAGACATCCCAAAAAGCTACAGTTCATTAAAGGGAACATGAATGCCAACATGTACTGTGACATACTGAAGCAGAGCATGATCCCCTCCCTTCGGAGACTGAGCCGCAAGGCAGGATTCCAACATAACGACCCAAAACACCCCTCCAAGATGACCACTGCTTTGCTTTCAGACATTAAACATTAGAGGGAACAAGAGCTAGAACGGGGATTTGTTCTGTTCTGTCAGGGGAGAGGAGACATATTATTTGTTCCTAGTAAGTAGGAATAACTATATGTCTCCTCTCCCAGTCAGTCCCATCCCCATACAGTACGAAACACTAACTAGGGAACACATTTAACCCCTTGATCATTCCTTATGGGACCAACTGCATACAGATGTGCGTAGTTCAAAATTAATCATTGGAGTTTGTTATAAACCACCCAATGTTAATGAGGAGGTGGAGACTCAGCTCCTTGCACAGATGGAAAGGGCTGCAAGGTCTGGGACGGTGATAATAATGGGGGATTTCAACTACCCAGAAATTGACTGGATTAATGGCACTTCTGGGACAGTTAAAGGACAAAAATTTAAAAACCTATTGCAGGACAATTTTATGGTGCAGTTTATTGAGGCCCCAACTAGGAATGATGCCCTGTTGGACCTGATAATCTCAAACCATGCAGAGCTTATTACTAATGTTCAGATAAAGGAACACCTAGGTAGCAGTGATCATAACATGATTTCATTTAATATTAACTATAAGCAAGAAATACATACAGGAAATATTAAAACACTAAATTTTAAGAGAGCAAATTTTCCAAGGATGAGGGCTGCTCTCCAGGACTTGGACTGGGAGGGACTATTGGCACAGCTGAACACAGAACAGAAATGGGAATTCTTCAAAAAGACTGTGTGGAACCTCACTGCAAAGTATGTTCCCATGGGCAATAAGTTTAAAAGGCTAAAAATAAAACCTATGTGGCTCACGGTCAAAGTTAAAAAAGCTATAAACAAAAAGAAAGTACGGTAGCTTTTAAAAAATATAAAAATGAAGGAACACTAGTGTTGTTTAAATGTTACAAAGAATATAACAGGATATGCAAAAAGGAAATCAAGGATGCAAAAATTCAAAACGAACGACAGATTGCAAAAGATAGTAGGACAAACCCCAAAAAATTCTTTAAATATATTAATAGTAAAAAGGTGAAGTCTGAGCATGTAGGCCCCTTACAAAATAATCTAGAGTGGGTGACTGGGGACAAAGAGAAGGCAAATTTATTAAATGTTTTCTTCAGCTCTGTGTATACAATGGAGCATGGGGGAGCTCATGTCCAAAATGGGGTGGGAGTGACACAGCCTCAAATCCACAATGGCTCAAAAGTGATATGGTCCAGAAATATTTAGACAGAATAAAGGTGGATAAAGCACCTGGACCTGATGGCATCCATCCACGGATCCTAGGTGAGTTGAGCTCTGTCATTTCAAAGCCACTGTATCTAATATTTAGGGACTCATTAAAGACAGGAATAGTACCACTGGATTGGCGCAGGGCCAATGTGGTGCCCATATTTAAAAAGGGAACAAAGTCTTTACCAAGTAACTATAGACCTGTTAGTTTAACTTCTATAGTTGGGAAGATACTGGAACGTTTAATAAAAGACCACATGGATGAGTTCTTGCTGGAAACAAACTATTTAAGCAGCAGACAACATGGATTCATGAAAGACAGAAGTTGTCAGACAAACCTGATTTCCTTTTATGAAGAGGTAAGTAAAACCCTGGACAGAGGCGTGGCTGTGGACGTGATATATTTGGATTTTGCAAAAGCTTTCGATACAGTTCCGCACACACGGCTCATGTGTAAGGTAAGGTCTACAGGATTGGATATATCAGTTTGTAAATGGATAGAAAACTGGCTGAAAGACAGAATTCAGAGAGTCGTGGTTAATGATTCTTACTCTGAATGGTCCAAGGTTATCAGTGGTGTACCCCAAGGTTCAGTGCTGGGACCCTTACTTTTCAATATATTTATAAATGATATTGGGTCTGAGATCAAAAGTAACATTTCTGTCTTTGCAGATGACACCAAGCTATGCAGTGGAATAACGTCCTTACAGGATGTCTCCAATTTACAAGCCGACCTCAATGCTCTGTCTAATTGGGCGACTAAGTGGCAGATGAGGTTTAATGTAGATAAATGTAAAGTTATGCACTTGGGGGCTAAGAATATGCATGCATCATACATACTAGGGGGAGTACAACTGGGGGGATCTGTAGTGGAGAAGGATCTGGGGGTTTTAGTTGATCATAAGCTCAATAATGGCATGCAATGCCAAGCTGCGGTTTCCAAAGCGAGCAAAGTCCTTTCTTGTATTAAGAGAGGTATGGACTCCAGAGACAGAGATATAATTTTGCCCCTGTACAAATCATTAGTAAGACCTCATCTGGAATATGCAGTTCAGTTTTGGGCACCAGTTCTCAAAAAGGACATCGGAGAACTGGAGAAAGTGCAGAGAAGGGCAACCAAACTGATAAGAGGCATGGAGGAGCTCAGCTATGAGGAAAGATTAGAGGAACTGAATTTATTCACTCTTGAGAAGAGGAGAATAAGGGGGGATATGATCAACATGTACAAATATATAAGAGGTCCATACAGTGAACTTGGTGTTGAGTTATTCACTTTACGGTCAACACTGAGGACAAGGGGGCACTCTTTACGTCTAGAGGAAAAGAGATTTCACCTCCAAATACGGAAAGGTTTCTTCACAGTAAGAGCTGTGAAAATGTGGAACAGACTCCCTCCAGAGGTGGTTCTGGCCAGCTCAGTAGATTGCTTTAAGAAAGGCCTGGATTCTTTCCTAAATGTACAGAATATAACTTGAGTATTAAGATTTGTAGGTAAAGTTGATCCAGGGTAAATCCGATTGCCTCTCGGGGGATCAGGAAGGAATTTTTCCCCCTGCTGTAGCAAATTGGATCATGCTCTGCTGGGGTTTTTTGCCTTCCTCTGGATCAACTGTGGGAATGGAGTTGGGTGTATAGGATTTTACTGTGTTTTTTATTTTTGTTTTTTTATTTTTTGTGGTTGAACTGGATGGACTTGTGTCTTTTTTCAACCTGACTAACTATGTAACTATGTAACTATGTAACTATGTAATATGATCTGACCTCCCTTTCTTACTATTTATATACTTAAAGAATTTTTTTTTACTCTCCTCCGCCACGTGCCTTTCGTGTTCTATCTTAGCCGCCCCGATTGAGCCCTTACATTTCTTGTGGTATTCTTTGTAAAGTCAAAATGCCGATGATGATGCCTTAGCCTTGTATTTTTTGAAGGCCTTCTCCACTTTTTGCGATTCGGCACTGCGTCACTTTAACTGACAATTGCGCGGTCGTGCAACGTGGCTCCCAAACAAAATTGGCGTCCTTTTTTCCCACAAATAGAGCTTTCTTTTGGTGGATGAGCGCTAAAGTATAAGTGTATAGCACAGAAGGCTGAACGCCAACACACTATGACTATAAGTGAAAGGATGGGCTAGGAGAGCCGAAAACGTGAGAGTGACTGTCCCACTGCAAACAAAAAACAAATAAACAAATAATAAAGTCTAAAGGTGGAATGGCAAGTAGAAAATCTTAAGGGGCAAATCCAGTGGATGGATCATCTAGACAGGGTTGTACAATCCGGTAACTTATCTCCTATTGCCCTTACCTTTAACAAGTGGTGTATGCGCATAGGGCAAATATTTTCTCCTCCTGTTGGATCAGCGCCGCCACTCCTGGATGGATTCCAATGATGTCCTGGAGCTTTAGAAGTCCTGGGATCCGTGTATCCGTATGTCTCAGGGATGGAGTCAAGGGATAGCCAGGGGATGCAGTAAAGAAATAAGTGCCACAATAGTGAAGTACGTTGTGACCGATAAAAGTATTTATTCCATTCTTCATAAAAAAGGTTATTTAAAAAATCAATAATTCACGCTGCAGCGCCACAGCATAGGACAGCATAGGACGCGGCGTGATGACTAGCCGACTTACTTCCGTTGGCCTCCGGCTGATTGCATAGGTCTCACTTCCTACGCCGTTACGTCACGGTCTCGTGACTTCTTCAGGGATGTTGATTGGCTGTACAGCCTGACCTTAGTCAACACAGCGCCATGTTTTTGAAGTCCATAGCAGGGACTTCAATACAAAGCTAGACAGAGCCGTGAATCGGATCGATTCTAACTAAAAAATATTAATGCATATTGATAATAATGCATAATCGTCCTCAATGCTATATTGTAACGGTGCACGAGTGTGCTAGCCCAAAGTGACAAATATATAAAGGACGATTCTAGGACCAGCCTATAAGTGCAGATACTTAAATGATAAAAATTGCACCCTGCATAATTAAAACGGGAACATATTGTTAATAACATAAAACCAGATAATAACTATCTGTATAGTGAATGGGGAAATGGTGCACCATTTTAGTTAGAATCGATCCGATTCACGGCTCTGTCTAGCTTTGTATTGAAGTCCCTGCTATGGACTTCAAAAACATGGCGCTGTGTTGACTTCCGGTTATATACAATATAAGGTCAGGCTGTACAGCCAATCAACTTCCCTGAAGAAGTCACGAGACCGTGACGTAACGGCGTAGGAAGTGAGACCTATGCAATCAGCCGGAGGCCAACGGAAGTAAGTCGGCTAGTCATCACGCCGCGTCCTAT
The DNA here is from genome assembly GCF_905171775.1 of Rana temporaria. Classification (NCBI taxonomy): domain Eukaryota; kingdom Metazoa; phylum Chordata; class Amphibia; order Anura; family Ranidae; genus Rana; species Rana temporaria. Next base: position 355,973,808 of record NC_053492.1, read on the forward strand.
GCTGTCCTATGCTGTGGCGCTGCAGCGCGAATTATTGATTTTTTAAATAACCTTTTTTATGAAGAATAGATTAAATACTTTTATCGGTCACAACGTACTTCACTATTGTGGCACTTATTTCTTTACTGCATCCCCTGGCTATCCCTTGGCTCCATCCCTGAGACATACGGATACACGGATCCCAGGACTTCTAAAGCTCCAGGACATCATTGGAATCCATCCAGGAGTGGCGGCGCTGATCCAACAGGAGGAGAAAATATTTGCCCTATGCGCATACACCACTTGTTAAAGGTAAGGGCAATAGGAGATAAGTTACCGGATTGTACAACCCTGTCTAGATGATCCATCCACTGGATATGCCCCTCAAGATTTTCTACTTGCCATTCCACCTTTAGACTTTATTATTTGTTTATTTGTTTTTTGTTTGCAGTGGGACAGTCACTCTCACGTTTTGGGCTCTCCTAGCCCATCCTTTCACTTATAGTCATAGTGTGTTGGCGTTCAGCCTTCTGTGCCATACACTTATACTTTAGCGCTTATCACTTTTTTATCTATTTCATGTCATTGGTTTTGTGCACCTTTAGATACAGCAGCTTTAGTATTCACTTCATTTTTACGTATTGATTTAAATAATTGGTTTCCATTTATTTTACATCATTCATTCATTTGATTTACACTTTCAACACTCGCAGTAGCGCAATAGATCACCCATTTGTTCATTTCTTTTGGTGGTATTTGATAGAGCGACAATTTTGAAAAAAAATGAATATTTTTTACTTTTTGCTGTAATAAATATCCCCAAAATATATATAAAAAAAAACATTATTTTCCTCAGTTTAGGCCGATACGTATTCTTCTACATATTTTTCGTAAAAAAATTGCAATAAGCGTTTATTGATTGGTTTGCGCAAAAGTTATAGCGTCTACAAAATAGGGGATAGTTTTATGGCATTTTTTTAATATATATTTTTTATCGGAACTGCGACCTTATGGCAGACACTTTTGACACATTTTTGGGACCATTGGCATTTTTATAGCGATCAGCGCTATAACAATGCATTGATTACTGTAAAAATGTCACTGGCAGGGAAGGGGTTAACACTAGGGGGGCGAGGAAGGGGTTAATTATGTTTCCTAGGTGTGTTCTAACTGAAGGGGGGTGGGACTGACTAGGGGAAATAACAGGGCACGCGCGCGAGCCCCTAGTGGCTGAAATGCGAAATTACATTATATTACATGATTTCACGCAGCCGACCTGCCGCCGTAAAACTGCGTCGGCTGGTCGGCTAGTGGTTAATAAATACTACACTATAAAAATAGCTTCAGGTGTTTCCCCAAAGGGTGGATGTTCATAAAGGAAAGGAGGATGTGCACTTTGCTTGTGCAGTTGCACTAATTTTCCTTAGTAAATATAATGTGGTAAAGCTTCACTCAGTGTAAAGAATACCCAATTAGGTGCAAGGAAAATTAAAAACACAGCAATTTTGCTAGCACAGGATTGGATGATAGAAAACAGCAGAGCTTTACCATGTCTACTGGGTTTTGGGGAAAATAGGTGCAATTGCATTTGCAGTTTATTTGCATTTAGTAAATCAACCCCTAAATATATATATATATATATATATATATATATATATATATATATATATATATATATATATATATATATATATATAAAATAGGCTTTATTCAGTAAACTGTCACCTCTAGTCAGTTGACTGTTTCCCATGTGGGGAAACACCTACAGCTTTGTGTATAGTGTAGTATTTATTATTATTGGTATTGGTACTGTTCATTAAGGAAGAATAGCCTACTGACCTAAAAATGTCTTTCATATCCATGACATGACTTATTAATGATAACATACTTGACAGGCCACAAAGCTATAATAAGCTGAATCAAGGAAGTATTCGTTTTAAATAATTCCAGTTGAATGAATAGCAAAGGACTATTAATAAGTTACCATGTTTCAGTTTCATAATCACCTTCTACACATATGTCATGTATTTGTAACTGTTTGCTCCAAATATTTGTGGTTGGCAACATATAATTAAAGAGGGAATTCTTCCCATGAAGACGAGTTTCCTCTCAGATGTTTTATTGGTTTCACTTCATTCACTGATTAAAGTGAATCAGTGATTTGCCCACGCACAGCAAAGGAACAGGTACAACCAAGGGAGATGTTTAAAATGACATATGATCTGCAGCTACCCAATGTCAGAAAGGCTGTCCTCTGTGATTTAAAAAATAATTCTTCTCAGTTACGTAATGACATGTTTATCTGCCTGGTTTAGAGACTTCAGTGGTGTATTGTCACCATAGGTGTGCGCACAGGGTGTGCCAGGTGTGCCTGGGCACACCCTAATCACCCTGTGCTGCGCAGATTCCCCCTGCTGCTTGGTTGCAGAGAAGGAGACTGGGGAATCTCTGTCCTCAGTCCCTTTCTCTGTCTCAAAAGTGAGACATCAGGGGTCTGTTTAGACCCCTGATATTTCGCCAAAGCCCCCCAAGGGGCTCCTAATTTTTTTTTAAATATATATAAAAAAAATATTGAAAAGGAGCAAAAATCAAAAAAATTATTAAAATAAACTACTGACACCAATCTCTGCCCTACTGACATCGTCCACTGCTCTACTGGCACAGTCTACGGCTATATATAGATATATTTATATATATATATCTATATATACACACACACATATGTGTTTGAGCTTTGGGGTGCACACCCTAATGCAATAGGCTGCGCACACCTATGATTGTCACCTTTGCAGCAGCTGTGCCCACAAGCTCAACAGTGGTATGTACTGGGCATGGCATGGGCTTGCCTAACAGGGCTTTCACTGCTGATTGTCAAGTTTGTCACTCAGCAGTTGGCCACACCTACACACCTACGCTCATTGACTGGAAGGAATAAGGTTTGGGTTTGCCGCTACCAAAGGGTCAAGGTGAATCCTGCAGGTTTGAGATTCGCAAACCTAAAAACATTTTTGTGCATATATGTCTAAAAAAATAACATACTGTATGGCCTTTAACTCCTTTGGAGCCGGCGCCTACCAGCCCTCTGAGGGGTTTAGAATGCTGGGAGGTGGGGCACATGATCGGAAAGCTCCTGGTGGCAAGCATATTTGCGTGTGCTCAGCGCCAAGAGGTTGAACTAAGGCTAGCAGGCTTAATAGAACCAATAAGGGGTTTTGGATATGCCAAGCCCTCTGTATAAAAGGGAAAGGGGGTGTACAAAGGAGCCATTGTGTAATTTAATTGGAAATTGTTGTAGGGGAAAACTGCCAAATTTGTAAAGAGAGCTTAGGGTCAGTTAAGAAGTTGTGCTTCTGATTGCTAGCTTCTTGTGCAATCAAGCCCTTTATTGCTTTCTTCTCAAATTATTGGTGTTTCTTGTCTTATTTGTCTTGAAGTTTTATGCTGTGGTAATTTTTTTCCTCTCAATTTATTTTTATTAACTTTTTCTTACATACAAAACATTTTCATTATTTATCAATTTCTACTAATTTTTCAACATACAGAGGCTTAATCATTTTCCATAATTCACATTATCTTTAAAAACACCATTTACTACAACATATACCTACATATATTCTACTGTCTTCCATACCCATTCATCCTCACTCAAAAAAAAAAAAAAAAAAAAAAGCGATCCCATTGTTCTCTCCCCTTCCCTGTACTCGTTTTATATTCCATTTTCTTTTCCCCTTCATATTTTCCTTTACTTTCCATTTATAAATAATCTTTCATTCTTTTTGAGACCGAAATTTATCCCACTTCTGCCATATTTCTGGCATTTGACTATTTATGTATCCTTCTTCCCTTATCTGTCTTTCCATATATTGTATTTAGTTAATTTCACATATCCATTCTCCTATATTTGGACTTTTATTTTCTCTCCATTTACAAGCTATTATTGTTTTGGCTGCTGTTGTCATATGATGGAAAATATGCTTTTTAATACTCTTTATTGATTCTGGTATCAGCGTTAGTAATGAGATATCTATATTTAGGTTCCTCTGTATACCCAACATTTTTTGATATATCTCATGGATTTTTTTCCATAGTTCTCTTACCATATGACACTCATACTAAATGTTTTTTCCATAGTCCCCCTTTCAACCTTACATCGCCAACACAGATCTTTTTGTCCACTATTTATTTTATTTAGCGATACTGGGCTCCAATACCATCTCATTGTTATTTTGTAATTTCTTTCTTGATATTTATTCGCTAAAAAAATAGATGTTTTATGAATTATTTCAAATATTTTCCCCATTCTATCTCCGATATTGATCTCCCTATTTCTGTTTCCCATTTTTTTATTCCTGTTATCTCTCTGAAGGGTCCTAAGGGGAGTAGTAGGTCATATATTTAAGATAACTTTTTAATTGGCTTTTGTTCGTCTGTTAATATTTCTTCAAATTTAGTTTTTGATCTATTTATTAAAGATAATCCCATGTTTGTTGCAATATATGTGTTTAATTGATGGTATTGTAGCCATTTATGTTTATGTTCTAATACCAAGTCTTGTAATTTTGTCATTTTCCCTTCCACTAAGATCTGGGCCACCCTTGCATTCTCCAGTATGTTCCATTTTAAGTATTTTGTGGTTCATAAGGCTGGTGGAAATTCTGGGTTGGAGAACAAGGGAGTGATAGGTCCGATCATAGTGGATAAGGTTCCCCTTTTTTAATTCTGCATCCCATATTTTTAATGTAGCTATTGTAAAGATTGTTAATTTTTTGTTTCCAGGTCTTAAATTAGGTTTTATCCAAGGGAGGGCTTTAAGTTGGATTCCTATTATATCTTCCTCTAGTTTAACCCATTGTTTATCCCCCTATTATGGTACTAGTCTATAATCCTAATCAGGGAAGCAGCTTGTAGATATTTAGAAAAATCTGGTAATGCTAACCCACCATTTTTTTTAGTTCTAGTTAAAATTTCTCTTCTAATTTGTGGTGTTTTGTGGGCCCATATAAAACTTCCTATTGCTTTTCTTAATTCAATCTTTAGTTTTTTTTGGCATAGCTAAGGGAATGGTTTGAAAAATATATAATCATTTTGGTAGTATGTCCATTTTTATTATGTTGATTCTTCCCATCCATTAACCGCTTACCGACCAGCCGCCGCAGTTTTACGGCGGCAGGTCGGCTTGGCTGGGCAAAATCTCGTAATATTATGTGATTTTGCATTTCAGCCAATAGGGGCGTGCATGCACCCCCTTGCTCGCCCCTGGTGCCGCACGCATGCCCGGCGGGCGCGATCACCACCAGGCACCCGTGATCGCTCATTACAGAGCGTGAACTGGAAGCTGTGTGTGTTAACACACAGCTCCTGGTCGTGTCAGGGGGGAGAAATGACTGTTCGTGTTAACTGCCAGTGACATTTTTACAGTAACCAATGCATTTTTGTAGCACATCATGAAAGCTCCATGTGATATCAGCGTCTGGAGGAGGGAAGGTACACAGTCAGGGGAAGATACAAGCAAGGAGTCCCCACGTGGAAGAAATAGGACATCGGCAACATTAACCATTGAGAGACCCTGGGCAGGGTTAACAGCCACAGGCAAAAAAAGTTAAAAATGCGCAGTAAACCAATGCCTCAGGCATGAATTCAGCACCATAGGTATGTGCAAGGTGGGCAGAGTCAGCAAGCAATAGTTTACAAAGTCTGACAAGAAGGATAAAGTCTGTAGAGTTTGATGGGGATACACCCTCACAGGGCTGCCATCAGAGGGGAACAGAAACCATGTTCCAGTTCTAAGGGAAACCAACAAGGGAAGAGGCACCTCTGGGTGTAGTAGTTTAAAACAATTTTAATAAAAGCATAAGTAATGGTCACTCTCATTTTAGAAGTGACAAGTAGGCATGTAAAAGATGTTCCCAAGAAGGGAAGGGTGTCATCCGGCCATCACTTTCTTCCGGGTCCTGCTGGAGCGCTGTGTGGGGAGGTTAGATTTCCATCGCTGATGAAGAACAGCCGGCTGTTCATGGCTTTTTATTCCTTAGATTCCCATTACTACCCCTATCACCTTTCCCCTGCAGCCCCCACCCCCCCCTTCCCACCGGCTCCATTTATTTCTAAAACATGGCTTACATTAATGCCTTTTTATATATACTTCTGCCAAAATAAAACCAAACCCCCCTTTAGTTTAGTTTTTAGTTTTTAGTTTTATTTTTATTTTAGTTTAATTATAGTTAGCTTAAGTACACCTCATTAAACTTTTTTCATTTAACCAACATCTCCCCGCATTTTAATTTATCAGCTATACACCTGTCCTTTATCTGCCGCCTGTAACATATCCTAGTAGCCGATCCCCTTTTTACCCCTTTTTACGTGGCCAATTGTTTTAAACTACTACACCCAGAGGCGCCTCTTGCCTTGTTGTTTTAACAGCCACAGGCGAATGTGATCTCCGTAATAAGAGATCCACGCGAGTTGGTAAGGAGATTTGTAATAAGAGGTGGAGGAACTATATCTAAATCTTCTGGCACTTCTTCTTGGGTGTTAATTCGTCTTGAAGTCACGGATATTCTACCTTGAATTGACTCTATTTGTTTATGTTTTTGGGACATTATTCATCATTGATTTAATGAATATTTATTTACAGCATTAGTGATTTTGCAGTGTCACTTATCACAGTATACTTTTTACTATAGGTACTGATCAGCTCACAGCTGACGTTTGTAGATTTTTTTCACAAATCCTTTTTTACTTAGATTTATTTTATTGATTATTGGTCACCAATATGAGGTATCACTAGTGCATACGCATCGCAGCTTTAATTTTTGTCATCTGTTTCAGTGTGTGTATCTTGCATATATAGTTGAGGCAGCTGTTGCACATCACTTTTTGTTGTTGTATTAATATTTGTATTAATACTTTTCTTTTGTTCACCTTACTTACTGTGACCGCGCAGTATTTTTCCTTACACATATCTTTATGGAATGCAATGGATACACCTCTTGTTTTAGAGTAGGGAAATGTATCATGAACCCAGGTAACATAATTCCTATTATTTATTTTTGGGATGTGATCTGAACGAGAATGTGTTTCTTGTAGCAAAATAATACCAATTTTTTGTTTGTGAAGTGAATTTAGGATTTGAGATCTTTTAAAGGGTGAATTAAGGCCTCTTGTGTTAAAAGAGCAACATTTTACCCCTCCCATTGAAACAGTATGAAAGGGGAATGCTGTAGTAATTTAAGGTATGCGGTCACTTTAACTGCTGTCCAGTAAAGGTCAAAGCTTCTCTTAAAAAATAGGCTGGTTTTCAGGGGGTATTATTTGGGGGTTTAAATTTGAAAGAGTACCGGGTATATTGTTTTTTTATTTTATGTTGCAGAGCCTTTTTTGGTTAAGCAATTTTGTTCTGATTTTTTACAGCAAGTTTTGTCTTAAAATAAAATAAAAAGGACTTTTGTTTCAGGGTTGGTATTTTGGAATGTCAATTTATTTGGAGGGTATTGTATTTCATATTGATAGGACCTTTTCTAGGTTGGGTTGCTTACCATTATCAACAAGAGTGAAAGCAAAAGGAAAATCCTAAATTTGTGTCTGTCACCAAAACAGGAATAGAAGGGAAATCTTGGATTATAGATACTAGTTCTGATGGCCCTGGTGACAACCAGAATTCTTTCACTTTGGAGGGATTTTTTTCTCACTTCCTGTTTTGGTTTTAGAACAGGAAGTGAAAGGAAATCTCCCCAGTAGGAGGCAGCTGGCAAAGTAGTAAATGACAGGCATTATTATTCTCCCTTACTCAATCCAAAATGAAAAAGGGTTACCTTAAGTTACACTTTAAAGCATTTACTTTTACTATCTGTTCTTTAAAGCAGAGTTCCACTCAAAAGTGCAACTTCTTCTTTAAGCACTCCTCACCCCCTTACATGCCACATTTGGCATATCATTTTTTTTGGAGGGGGGGAGTGGGTACTTTCTTTTTAGTGGGACTTTCTGTCTCACATCCTCCTTCCTCTTCTCGGCTGCCTAGGCGACTCCTCCTCTCGCCCTAGGTGGCCCCTCCCTGCCAGCAATCTTTTGGGACACATCACATGTCCCAGAAGATTGCCTGGCCAACAGAAGAGCGCAGTGCGCGACCGGTCTTGAAGGCGTAAGCTGTCACGGGTGGGTAGCCCACAGTTGCTATGACGGTGCCATGGAGAGGAGCGGGAGAGGAGCGAGGCTTCGGGTGCCCGCATTGCTGGACCGTTGAAAAGATACGTTTCTGTTTATTTAAAGTCAGCAGCTACACTTTTTGTAGCTGCAGACTTTTAATAAACTAAAAAAACGGGTGGAACTCCACTTTGTTGTCTTTTGTTTGTGGCATCTGACTGCATCATTTGCAATGAAAAAAAAAACAAAGTGCAAGGACAGTGTGCACCAAAGCAACATCACGTTATATCACTCACATTCAATGCACCCCCTATCCCCAAAGATAAAATTAAATTTAGGCAAACATAATTTAGTAACAGCTAATCACCGGGAACTCAGTGTCGGGCCCAATCGCCTTCTTATTGAAACTTTGAAACCTTTAAAGAGTGCATCTAGACCAGTGGTTCTCAACCTTACTAGTTCCGTGACCCCTTGATTAAATTTCCTAAATTGTGGGGACCCCTTACTGTAAAATTTTCGTATAGTGGTTTGTCAGCACCCAAGACAAGACAAGTAATTTGCGCCCCTAACCCACAAACATTTAGCGCTCCCTGAGTGCCTTCCACTCGTACAGTATTAAAACCCCTTATGGTACATTTTAGGATGTACCACTCTCTCTTTGTTCTCCTTTCTTTCCCTTTTTATCTCTCTCAATCCTAATTTCTTGTTTTTTTTTTTCCCATTCTTCTCTTTAGCCGTCTTTCTTGTTCTTTCTCTTATTCTTTCTCTCCCTTTTACTTTGTTCCTCCCCCTCTTTTCCTCTCCCTTCCATGTATTATGTATTCTCTATTTTTTTCCTTCTCTTACTCCTTGGTTGGGGGGGGGGGGTCTCCTCCAGCCCCTTTTACTTCACATTTCTCACCAGTCAGCTGATCTCTAGTCTCTACCAGCAACTGAATGGGTGGCTGTGAAAAGGCTCCAGGAACAGCCCAGCTGGGCGGCCACAGGTTGCAGGGACAGCTCAGCTGGGCGGCCGCGAAAAGTCTTGGAGAGCGGTGCAGGCTTCAGGAACAGCCCAGGATTTGGTGACCCCTGGCAAATCGTCATGTTACCCCCGAGGGGGTCCCGACCCCCAGGTTGAGAACCACTGATCTTGACAGTTTGGCCCAGATTCACAAAGCACTTACGCCGACGTATCTCGAGAAACGCCGCGTAAGTCTATCTATGCGCCGTCGTATCTATGCGCCGTGCCCACAATCTGAGATACGCCTGAAAATAGGCTGCATACGACCAACGTAACTTTCCTACGCCGGCGTATCGTGGGCGCATATTTACGCTAGCCACAAGGGGCACTGCCATTGATTTTCTATGCAAATGAGGGAGATACGCCGATTCACGAACTTACTTGCGCCCGACGCATAAAATATATGCGGTTTGCGTAAGGCGTACGTCCGGCATAAAGTTATTCCACATATAGGAGGCACAAGTCATGCAAAGGTATGGACCAGGGAACAGAGCCGTCGTATTTTACGTCGTTTACGTAGTACGTGAATAGGGCTGGGCGTAGGTTACGTTCAGGTCGTAGGCAGTGATCTGTCGTATCTTAGGGAGTAGTTCTGATGTGATTCTGCGCATGCGCACTGGGTTGCGTCCACGGGACGTTATTTGTATCTTTATGACGCTCAGTCCATCATTTACATGGGGTCACGCCTCATTAGCATGGCTCACACCCACTTCCACCTACGCTGGCTTAGGCCGAGGAAACCCAGCGTAGATTTGGGGGCGAGTGCTTTGTGAATCCAGTGCTTGCATCTGTGCGCTGCGTCGGCGTAGCGTATATTAGATACGCTACGCCCGCATAAATATGCGCCGATGTATGTGAATCCGGGCCTTTCTGTTTATATTGTAATAACCCACTTAAAGTGGTTGTTAAGCCACTCTAACCTGTATACACCATCAGTACTGCCTCCTATTGTAGTTTCCCCCTCCGTGTGTGATTTATAAAAATAAATGCTACAAATAACAAATTTCACTGCTGAAATTGTGCTCACATGACTAGCCATCTTTCTCCTTTTCTCCTCTGAGAGATGCAGCAGCCAGGGCTGAAACTCCTCTTCTGATGTCAGTCTGGAGGGGAGGAGGAAGCTAGCTGGTCATGTGATCGCAATCTCGGCTCTTAAATTAGGTATTTACAGCATTTATATTTATAAATCATTGACAGAGGGGGACACTGCAATAGGAGGCAATGCTGATGGTGTATACAGGTTGGTGTTATGAGAGCAGCGGGAGGGGGAGGAGTGGCTCACACACAGAGAGGGAAGTGGACACAGGAGCAGAGAGAAGATAGCAGGCTGCTGATGACAGAGGTACATAAACTGACCACGGTATCTGGTCTCAGCAGCCATGATACACCGTGGTCAGTTTACAGAGGGGTGGGGAGAAACTGGCAGTATCAGACACATTTTTTAGGTGTTACAGGGGGGCCAAATGACACAGGACAAGCACTGTGGCATATAACATGCTTTAACCACTTAAGACCTGGACCATTATGCAGGTAAAGGACCTGGCCCCTTTTTGCGATTCGGCACTGTGTCGCTTTAACTGACAATTGCGCGGTCGTGTGACATGGCTCCCAAACAAAATTTCCATCCTTTGTTCCCCACAAATAGAGCTTTCTTTTGGTGTTATTTGATCACCTCTGCGGTTTTTATTTTTTGCGCTATAAACAAAAATAGAGCGACAATTTTGAAAAAAATGCAATATTTTTTACTTTTTGCTATAATAAATATCTCCAAAAAATATATATAAAACACATTTATTTTTTTTCCTCAGTTTAGGCTGATACGTATTCTACATATTTTTGGTAAAAAAAAATCACAATAAGCGTTTATTGATTGGTTTGCGCAAAAGTTATAGCGTTTACAAAATAGGGGATAGTTGTATGGCATTTTTTTTTATATATTTTTTTTACTAGTAATGGCAGCGATCAGTGTTTTTTTTTGTGACTGCGACATTATGGCAGACACATCGGACACTTTTGGCACATTTTTGGGACCATTGTCATTATCACAGCGAAAAGTGTTATAAAAATGCACTGATTACTGTGAAAATGACAGTTGCAGTGAAGGGGTTAACCAGGAGGGGGCGCTGTAGGGGTTAAGTGTGCCCTAAGGGAGGGTTCTTACTGTGGGGGGACGTGGCTGTGCGTGTGATTTCACTGATCGTCGTTCCCTAACACAGGGAACAGACTATCAGTGACAGCCACGCTAGGAAGCACGGGGAGAGGTTTGTTTACACTTAGCTCTCCCCTTTCTTCCTCTCTGTGGCCCGATCGCGGGACACCGGCGGCGATCAGGTCCGCTGTTCCCGCGGGGACAGTCACGGAGGAGAGGACCAGGTAGCGAGCTTTCCCCACGGCTGGGCTCTTAACCACTTAAGGACCCCTTCACGCTGATATACGTCAGCAGAATGGCACGGCTGGGCACATCAACGTATAGGTACGTTGTCCTTTAAGCCCAGCCGTGACGTCGCAGGCGAGCTCCCGCGACCCGGTCCGAAGCTCCGTGACCGTGACCGCGGGACTCGCGGACACGATTGCCGCTGGCGTCGCGCGATCGGTCCCCGGAGCTGAAGAACGGGGAGAGCCGTGTGTAAACACGGCTTCCCCGTTCTTCACTGTGGCTCTGTCATCGATCGTGTCATCCCTTTTATAGGGGGACACAATGAATGACGTCACACCTACAGCCACACCCCCCTATAGTTGTAAACACACTTCAGGGAACACATAACCCCAACAGCGCCCCCTGTGGTTAACTCCCAAACTGCAACTGTCATTTTCACAATAAACAATGCATTTTAAATGCATTTTTTGCTGTAAAAATGACAATGGTCCCAAAAATGTGTCAAAATAGTTCGAAGTGTCCGCCATAATGTCGCAGTCACGAAAAAAAATCGCTGATCGCCACCATTAGTAGTAAAAAAAAATTAATAAAAATGCAATAAAACTATCCCCTATTTTGTAAACGCTATAAATTTTGCACAAACCAACCGATAAACGCTATTGCGATTTTTTTTTTACCAAAAATAGGTAGAAGAATACGTATCGGCCTAAACTGAGGGGGAAAAAATGTTTTTTATATATTTTTAGGGGAAATTTATTATAGCAAAAAGTAAAAAATATTGCATTTTTTTCAAAATTGTCGCTCTATTTTTGTTTATAGCGCAAAAAATAAAAACCGCAGAGGTGATCAAATACCACGAAAATAAAGCTCTATTTGTGGGGAAAAAAGGACGCCAATTTTGTTTGCGAGCCACGTCGCACGACCGCGCAATTGTCAGTTAAAGCGATGCAGTGCCGAATCGCAGAAAGGGGCAAGGTCCTTTAGCTGCATTTTGGTCCGGGTCTTAAGTGGTTAAAGGGGGCGTACATGTATGCCCTTGTGCCCAGCCATGCCATTTTGTCGACATATATCATTGTGCGGCGGTCCTCAAGTGGTTAAAGGAGCAGGATCCATTTTTTATTCTTTTGGGGTTAACAAACACTTTAAGACTATCAAAGTGTGTTCATTTATTTTATTTTCTGTGTCATTTACTGATACATTACTTGACTTCTTTATGAGACTAGCTGGTCTTGTACGCATTTGTAAATTGTACATAATAGTTTGAGAGCAATACCAGTCATTGCGGTGTAGCACAGGCCATTAACCTGTGAAAGAGGGCTAACGCCAGGAGTTGGAGGTAGTGTAGTTTCAAAGCCAGCAGTTTTGCCTAGATTGCAGTGATTTTAGGACATCTTTTCTTCCCCTCCAGATTTGTGGAATAGACACGTGCTTTGAGAAAGATACTGCTAAAGATTGTGGGTTGGGTGTAGGAGAACTCTACAGTGGGTCAAGCCTTCGCTTGACCCTCCTTAGCGTGGTCCCATGACTCTGTTCCCTACATAACGTGGCATATCCTAAGCCTCTCAAATCTCTTGTGAGGCTTCCATCTCTGTCACTAGTGGGTGAAGATGTTGCAGTGGATACACAGGAAAATATTGTAGACGTGAGGAAATGCAGAAAGTAAGAAATTAGTCCTGTTCCAGACTCCATTGTATCGGTGGATTCGCGTTGACTCACCAGAGTCCGCAAATCTTTCTCTCCGCGATGTAGAGATCATTAAGGAGAAACAACTGGTGGGTGACAAAACATCAAGAAATCAATTTGTTCTACTGTGCTAAGCCTGGACTGGCACCCAAATAATATAATTTTGGCTGCAGGATCTTGTGATTTCAAGACTAAGGTGTTCTCAGCATATATTAAGGAAATTGACGAGAAGCCAGCTGTCATCCTTGGGGGATCAAAAATGCCTGTTGGGCAGCTAATGTTGGAGTATGGAAGTGCTGCCAATGGTGGCTGTGTCCACAGTGTAAGCTTTTCCGCTAGTGGAAATAGTTTGGCCTGGGTCAGTCATGACAGTATTGTGTCTGTGGATGATAGATTTAAAAACACAAGCATTTCACAGCTGAAGACTGAATTCTTGCCACTCCTGAATGTCGCCTTTGTGTCAGAGAACAGCGTGATAGCAGCAAGGCATGACTGTTGTCCTATACTCTTCACATTGGGTGATCATGGCTCATTGACATTTGTGTCTAAACTGGACATTCCAAAGCAAAGCACTCAGCATAACATTTCAGCTATGGAACACTTTAGAAACATAAATAAGACAGCAATCAATGAGGACCGCAAGACTACATTGGACACTCTGCATCAGAACAGCATCACCCAGGTGTCTATTTATGAGGGGGAGAAATCTGATTGTTGCAAGTTCTGTACTACCGGCATCGATGGGTCAAGGAATATCTGGGACTTTAAGACTGGAATCTTACATTCAAGGCCTGCCCATTATGCAACTGAAGAGCAAATGCACAAGCAAAACAAATAAGCAACGCTCTTCAGATGTTCTGTGACATTTTGCTGACCTGTTGTACACTTGAAATAAAAGTAAAGAAAGTTATTAAGTACAGTGTGTAATGAGATCCAGTTCCAAATATATTGAATATTTTTTTTAAAGCACAATACATCATAAAAATGAGTCAGATTTGTTTTTGAAATTATATTACTTAACTAGCAATTTGCGGGACCAGAAACACATGGATAAAAGCATTAGTAATTTTGTGAATTGTCTTCTAGAAAAAAAAATAATAATTTGGAATTTTTTTTAAGAGTATCACAGGGCTTTTTGCTGCCAACTTGTCTTATTGAGGTGCTGCTTCCATCCAGCTCTGTAGTGCAGAGTCATGTGTTTTCCTCGTGCATGCGTTACCCAAATAGCTAGTATTTTTACATTTCGAATACACAGCAGGCAGAGTCTGCAAACCACAAAAAGTGCTCTACGATACTGCAGAGCTCTTTGGATAATCCCTGGCCCAGATTCAGGTAGAGCCGCGCAATATTTGCGTGGGCAAAGGGCAACGATTTTTGCTCTGCGCCCACGCAAATATTTCGATTTGCCCCCGATCCACGGAGCAGTAGCTCCGTAAATTGCGCGGGCGCTATGCTAATTTGCCCTGCGTAAGGGCGCCTAATGTAAATGATCCCGCCGGGGGCGGAAATCATTTAAATTAGGCGCGCTCCCGCGCCGAGCGAACAGCGCATGCTCCGTCGGGAAACTTTCCCGACGTGCATTGCGGCAAATGACGTCGCAAGGACGTCATTTGCTTCTAAGTGAACGTGAATGGCGTCCAGCGCCATTCACGAATCACTTACGTAAACGACGTGAAATTCAAATTTCACGAGCGGGAAGGGCGGCTATACTTTAGCATTGGCTGCCCCTACTATGAGAAGGGGCAGCCTTACGCTAAAGCCGCCGTACGGAAACTCCGTACCTGGCGTGCGCTGGGCCCGGGCAAGTTTTGTGAATCGGTGATAGTATGCTATTTGCATACTATACGCCGATCACAATGGCCGCGCCCCCTAGCGGCCAACGCAAGAATGCAGCCTAAGATATAAAGGCATAAGGAGGCTTATGCCTGTCATATCCTAGGCTGCAATCCGCGTAGCGATGTTCCTGAATCAGGGGCATTCGCTACGAGGGAGCAAAACAGCTATTGCGCCGCGCAACCTATGGTTGCGTGGGCGCAATAGCTTCTTGAATCTGGGCCCCTGTGTATAGCAGTTGCCTGTACTTTTGGGGCAGTGCCTCCAGATGGTTTAGGATGGCTGCTACCTTGTAAAGTGATCCTGTACAAAATCCTTCCTCACTCCTTCTCTACGTCTTCCTTAGAACTTTCTTCTTCTCTTACTGGTGACCATAGGTGTGCGCAGCCTACTGCATTAGGGTGTGCACACCAAAGCTAAAACACACATGTGTGTGTAATATACCATATATGGTAGTGGGCAAGTCAGTAGGGCTTTGTCAGCAGGGCAGAGATCAGTGTCGGTAGTTTATCTTTATTTGTATTATTATTATATTTTTTTACAATTTTATTATTATTTTTTTTATTTTTTAGGAGCCCTGTTTGGGGGCTTTGGTGAAATATCAGTGGTCTAAACAGACCCCTGATTTCTAACTTTTGAGACAGAGCAAGGGACTGAGGACAGAGATTCCCCAGTCCCTTTCTCTGCAGCCAGGCAGCAGGTGGAATCTGCATAGTACAGGGTGATTAGGGTGTGCCCAGGCACACCTTACACCCTATGTGCGCACGCCTATGCTGGTGACCCACATCATTATCGACCCTCTTCTCATCACTAGATTCACTTTACAGTAAGTTTCAGCTGCTGCTTCTTGCTGCACCCTGCCTGATATCCCCCCCCCCCTGTATGGTTATGGCGATATCTTCCTCATCCTCAATATCTGAAAGAAAGCAAGCTTGCGCATGACCAGGGTCATCCTCCTGCAGCAAGTCAGTGAGCAAGTCAGTTCTGCCAAATCCTTATCGCTAGTTAGCAGAGTTATGGCAAGATTGACAGAAGGGGGGCGTGACCAATGACCGGGATGTGTGGACGTGCTTAGCCTGAGCTCCGTCTGTGCCACACACATCCTACCTCAATCCTGCTGACCCGATCGCCATCCGAGGATCCCACCGGTCCCCACAGCCTCCAGGGAGCCTTGTGCCCATCGGGAGATAGTCAAATACGGCCCGCCAATGGAGAAAGCCTCAGGATTTGTCCCTCCGCCACTGCCATGCAAAACGGGGCAGGATGGCGCCGGTCACAATGCTGCAGACACAGGCAGCCAGCCATCCTCCTCCTTGACTGCACCGAGGCAAAAACCTGCAGGGAAGGGTGAGTCACACTGTTCCCCCCCTGTCCTGAGCCCAGAAGACCCCCTCCTCATATCACCAGCTAGGGACTCTGACCATGATAATGCTGACATGGATGCTGCTGATGCCGACCCCTCAGAGCCGTCCCTATCTCAGATCATGGCGGCCATCCAGCATAGCCATGCGTCCCTGACCACTCAAATGGACTCTATTAAAACTGACCTATCCTTTTTGAAGCAGGATGTTCACAACCTCCGCCATAGAGTGTCTAATGCTGAGCAGCGCATCGGTGCACTAGAGGATGAGACCCGTCCACTGCAGGGCTCTGTCAGGGAGCTGCACCAAGCCCAGGAATACACTACAGATAGGCTCACTGACATGGAGGACCGTTTGCGGAGGAGTAACCTTCGCTTCCTGAGGTTCCTGGAGGGGTCTGAGGGTAAGACCCCAGAAATGTTTATGGAAAGATGGCTGATCTCCACATTTGGCGTACCCACCTTCTCGCCATTATTCGCCATTGAACGGGCACACAGAGTTCCCATGCACCCCCTACCCCCTGGGGCCCTGCCACGGGCCATGATTATCAAACTGCTTCATTAAAGGGACAGGGAGGCTGTTCTCAGAGCTGCCAGGGAGAAGGGAAGGGTGTCCTTTAATGGAAGCAAAATCATTTTTTTTCCTGATTTCTCAGTAGCCACACAAAAGTAACGGGCCACTTTCATTGCCATTAAACGCAGGCTTCGTGAGCTTCATCTTCCCTATGGCATGCTGTATCCTGCTCGTCTAAGAAACATTTACCAAGGCAAGGCCTACTTCTTCACAGATCCTATGGAGGCATCCCACTCGGTAGACACCCTGGGACGTCCGGAACGCAGGAACCAGGCCCGAAGGTCACCTCTGCGCTGAAAGTGAACATGCTGAGTATACTTTCCCTGACAACCCCTTTCTCAAATATTTTGGGGTGGTGGGGTACTCTCCTGTGCCATTGTTTGCACACCATCTGTTCAACCTGAAGGGCTGTTGTCATCCTGTTCCTGATGCTGCATTTATTAATATTTTTTTTTTACCTTTTCTACAAATTTTTTTAACACCTCACCTGGTATTTTTTTGAATCCTCTGTCCTGACTCAGGGTCACCTGATATATTTGTTCTGTACGGTCGAGAAAGGATGGTGGCCAGCGTCTGAAGACCTCTACCACTTCTCAGGGATTGTCGTTGGGGGGTCTGAGTCATGGCCACCCCGCCTTGCAATTTTGGTTTAGGATACAAAGCTCTCATATGTTTGGGTTTGGGAGCCGGGAGGGTTTGGGAGCAGGGAGGGTTAGGGTGGGTTGAGCTGTTCAGGGACTTTTGTTCGGGACTGTTTTTGTATTCTTTGTATTCATTCTGAAATGCTGGTACTTGTTGTTGCATGTCTATCTATGGGCTGGACTAGCTGGCCTTGCTATTATGCACCTGATATTTTGTATTGCTGGAACATTGTCATATGTTTCTAACTTGCTCCTTAGTGTACGCATCCCTCGTGGTTCTCTGGGCACCAGGTTCTGGCTACTTCCGGCGTGCGGCGGGGAATGGGTTCCTCCAGCCATACACTTCACGCTTTCTCATGTCTAAAGTTTGGGGATAAATGGCATATCTCTCCAGACCGGACTACCAGCCTTGTAGCATACCTAGGATTAAGGATTCCGAAGGAATTGTGGTAGAACAGAATGAGGAGATTATGGATGCCTTTGTCACATTTTATTCCTCCCTTTATGCTACTAGAGAACATTACACGATTGTGGAATTGGATGACTATCTCTCTGAAATCTCACTGCCTAGGCTTCTGACCCAACAGGCGACACTCCTTGACGCTCCTCTGACGGCTGAGGAAATTGGGGAGGCTATCCAATCCTTTGCCAGAAACAAAACACTGGGATTGGATGGTTTCCCCATCGAGTGGTATATGCAATACAGGGATCTGCTTGTGCCTCATCTGGGCAGGGTGTATGATTTTGCTATCAAAACGGGGCAGCTACCGCCTTCTATGTCAGAGGCGCTGATTGTCCTCATTCCTAAGCCACATAAGGACCACCTCCTTTGTGAATCTTACAGGCCGATCTCACTCATCAATTCGGACGTCAACATTTTAGCAAAGGTACTTGCCCAGCGACTGAACACGGTCATTACTACCATTATTGGTGCAGATCAAACTGGGTTCATCCAGGGGCGATTGACCTCCATCAACCTACGTAGATTATTCACCAATCTGCAGGTCACCCATGAAGAGATGGGTTCCAGGGCCGGTCTGTCTGTAGATGCACATAAGGCATTTGACTCGGTCGAATGGCCTTACCTGCTGGAGGTCCTGGCAAAGTTTGGATTCGGCAATACCTTTATCAGGTGGGTGCAACTGCTGTACTCAAAGCCCACTGCTAGACTAAGAGTGAACGCAGCCATATCTGACCCCTTTCCGATAAAGAGAGGCACCAGACAGGGGTGTCTTCTGTCGCCGCTGCTCTTTGCACTGGCGATAGAGGCTCTGACAGCGCTGGTGAGATATTGCGGGGCGGTCGCGGGACTGACGATTGGGGGTCTAGGAGAGAAGGTATCTTTCTACGCTGATGACATGTTAATATACTTGTCGGACCCCCAGTCATCCCACCGGCCCTGCTGGATCTCATTGGGAGGTTTGGCCACTTTTCTGGATTCCAGGTTAATTAGGACAAGTCCGTTCTGTTTATGATTGACCAGGCGACATCGGTCCGGCTACCACCCTCTTGCCCACTGCAGATTGTCAGCTCCTTCCGATACTTAGGAGTCATGATACAACACCCCATGGCCTCTTACATTAAAACTAATTTAGATCCCCTCATAGGGCCATGAAAACCACTTTCAAAACCTGGGCTAATCTTCCACTTACACTACTGGGTAGGATTAATATTTTAAAGATAATTCTCTTGCCACTATTTCTGTATGTTTTGGGTAATTCGCCAGTGTATGTCACTAAAAATGTATTCAAAGAGATAGACTCCATCCTCACCTCCTTTTTGTTGGGGGGGCGGTCAGGATTGCCAGGGACACCCTTCAGTTACCAGTACTGGAGGGGGGATTGGCCCTCCCCTGCCTCCAAACGTATTATATTGCCTCACAATTGGCCCACGCACAATGGTGGTTTTACCCCGAAGCCAACAATGCAGCCACTGCATTGGAGGCAGCCATTCTTACCTCTTATGAATCCCTGCAAAATTTGATTCATCGTATGTCCCTTGGAGGGTGGGAGGGGACGAGTATTATGGCTATGGCTCTATGGATTCTTAAACTCACTAAATTGCAAATCCCCAGTAATACATACTCACCGAACACTCCACTATGGGGCAATCCTAACCTTTTGGAATTTTTCCGTAGATCGGATGGGGGATATTGGTCGAAAGGGGGGGTGAAAACTATTTTACATTTGTTCTCGGACAGTGTGTTTCATCCTTTTGTGGAATTTCATATAGACTATAATCTGCCACGCACAGCTTACTTCCTTTACCTACAGATACGCCACACTGCAGCAACGCAGTTTGGCCTTCGTAACATAGTTGTCCAGCTCTCCCCGCTGGAGCGATTGCTAACTGTTGCTAACTGACTCCTCTCACGCCAAGCTAGTCTCCACATATTATGGGTCTCTCCTGCACACTACGACTCAAAGGCTGAGCAAAACGGCTGCTAGCTGGATAGCCGACATCCCTGAGCTGACAGAGGACATCTGGCAGGAGGTATTGCCCCTCCAGGTCCCCTCAGTCATTTCGTCCCGTGACAAGGTAATACAGACCAAACTGTTATACCGATCCTATTTCACGCCATGCTTATTGTTTAAACTGAACAGAATCCCCTCAGCGCTATGCTCCCGACGTTCTTTCATTTAATGTGGGAGTGTGCTCCAATTAGAAAGTTCTGGTCGGAAGGTCACAGCCTTCATTAGCTCGCTGACGCAGATACCCAATATATGTAATCCCCTGAGGTGTTTACTGGGCTATATTGATGACGAGAGTATATCTAAGAATACGCAAACCTTGTTCTATGCTAAGAAGTCTATAACCTTCCACTCTCCATCCTTACCTACCATTGCCTTCTAGCTCACCACAATCAATCATGCTATACCGCTGTATAAGTTGACATATGAGGCCAGAGGGTGTCCAAAAAATTTCTTGAAGGTTTGGGGCTCTTGGGTTGATTCCGAGAGCACCATACAACCTGCTCCTTGAACTTTGACTGATGACTGATACCTCTGCCCGTTGAGTAGACCTGAGTGAGTAAATTGATGATTTTATTGTTTTTCTCTCCCTATTTTCTATATGTTTCTATGAATATGCTCAATGTGTGCCAGCTACCAGAGTTTTGTAAAATAATGTAACGGCGATGTTCGCCCAGTATATGTGTTTGTTGTACTGTGTGTTTTGTACGTAAAAAAAATAAAAAATAAAAATTTACCTTTAAAAAAAAAAGATTAGCAGAAGAGGGCGTGATGGGGAAACTCAAACTCACAGGGTTTCAGCAACATTTTGACTGTTAAAGCCAAATTGAAAAGTAGATGAGCAGTATTTATTATACAAACATGCAGGGAGAGCTGCATGCAGAATGTCCTAAAATGGGTGGGACACGGCTTTCTAACTACATTTCATCCTTATTTCTGGTGGAAGATGTGGTGACAACAGTTGTTCACATAGGCTGTTCACTTTTTTTTGTAAAGTTCTTTTTATAGATTTTCAACAACATATACAGTAAAACAAACAGAAGCTGACCCAACACAACGCTGAGTCGGTGACAGGTCAACATGGCCCACATAATCATCATGTACAGGTACTGAACATGTACTGTCTAACTAACAATAGCACTACCTAACTAACATATAAAAACAAAGAAAACCTCCTGCCCCCCTCCCCCCCAGCAACCCCTTTGCTCAGGTCTTACTCCCCCAATTCCATGAGACTTCCGGATTAGTCAAGTTGCCCCACCGCCCATTCCTGTCCAGGATTTAAGGGTGACGCCCCATATCTCCTAACAAATCCACCCTATTGACAATGTACAAATATACAAAGTAACCTACCCCTAATATCGGGCGTTAACCGACAGTCAGATCTGATTTATACTATGCCTGCCACACCCTGTCAAATTTTTGCCCCTAGATAAATACGTTGCCTTATAATATGGCATCATAGAGTTGACTAGGCCCTTCCAAAAGCGCAGATCAGGTGCTCCCGGTTTGCACCACCTCAACAAAATGGCCTTCCTTCCATAAAACAGGAGGATGTTGAGCAGGGTCCTATGAGCCCTATACGGGCCCACATCCTCAACCAAACCCAGCAGACACACTCTAACCGTCATCGGGACAGGAACCATCTGAACTGCTGATATACAGGAGGTGAACTCCGGCCAAAATTGTTTGATCTGAGGGCAGCTCCAAAACACATGCTCAGCAGCCGCCGGGGCAAATGTGCATCTCCAACACTCCGCTGGCACTGATGGGTATATAGATGCCAGCCTGGCTGGCGTATAGTAGATCCTGTGTAAGAACTTAAAATGAATGATTCTATCCCTGGCTGCCACCAGATGTTGGAACGGATGTGCCCACACGTCATCCCAGTTCTCCCCTTGAATGTCCGGGACTTCAGCCTCCCACCTTTCTCTGCACTTGAGTACTGCTTTTGGACTAGTTGTGAACAGTTTCTTGTACGAAACCGAGAGTGTCTTGGGAAGGTCTTCCGTTGTGAGCAAATTCTCCAAGTCAGAGGGAAAGGATTCTATGGTCATCGTTTTGAATTGAGATCTAAATGCATGACGCAGTTGAATATAGCAAAATAACTGAGTGTTCGGCAGGTCGTGTCTGGCTTTAAGTTGGTCAAACGTCAGCAACTCCCCATCCATAGTGATGTCCTTGAGCGTTTTGATTCCCCTAATCACCCAGCCCATGGGATCGTCAAATGAGTAGAAATGGGACAGTTTAGGATTCATCCACAAGGGAGTGGATGGAGAGAATCCCCGATAACTGGGACATGCCATACCAACCGCTTCCCCCCCACGTTTTAATCAAGGCCCTCATAGAAGCAGTAAGCAGAAGGTCCTAGGCTGTTCACATTTGACAACGGACAATGTCCCAGATAAAAGGAAGTGTAAATAGCATTCTACCACAAAGAATCCAGAATTATACAGAATATTACACCCTGGAGTTTATTTACTAACGGCAAATCCACTTTGCACTGCAAGTGCACTTGGAAGTGCCGTCGCTGTAGATCTGAGGGGGACACCAGGGAATTGGCTTCAACATCACAGCCCAGGACCTCTCCAGCAGCAATCCATCTAGCCTCCTGGCGTGCTCATACCATGTTGACTGTCCGGACATGCAGAGACACCGCCAAGACCCACCGCTGGTGAAAACATTTTTCGGCTTTCTACCCGACCATGCAGCACGGGCTTCACTAAAATGGCGGCGGGAGTCACAATGCACCACCAGCTGCTGGACCTCTAGAGCCTTCCTACTCTGCTCCAGCAACAAGTGCAGGCTCAGAAGAACCTGTCATTACAGGTGAGCAAACTTCATCCATGCCCTGGAGGTTAACCCCTTATCTCCCTTCACACATACCCAGCGAAATCTAGACCCCACATAGATTCTGGGGAGCCAGATGTATCTTCTCCTTTTATGGATGTGGCAGACTCCTCTCCTTCACAGCACCCTCCTGCCACTCTCCCAGACCCCATTGCAACTACAGGCCAGCCCATCTAAGATGTGTCACTATGAAAGACATGCTCATGTTGCTGAGGGCCTCTATACCCCATCCAGTCAGTATCGTCTCCTTAGTTTACAATTTTAGTACACCAAAATTATTTTAGTACACCATTTGGTTCAGAATATTTTTTTTTCTTGTTTTCCTCCTCTAAAACCTAGGTGGGTCTTATGGTCAGGTGCGTCTTATGGAGTGAAAAATATGGTAATTTCCTGCATTTTTTGTCAGTTATGGCAATAGGCAATGTTGGATTACCTAACAGGTAGAGTAGACTCTGGCTAATGGAAAAATTACAATGAAGCTTTCTGAAATTGTTTGCAAAAGATAAAAAAAAATTATCAACTCAAAGAAACGAAAACTTTAGTTTAAATACTCTTATATAGAGAAAATACTGTATTAATGTAATGTACCCAATAACAACTTAAAGTACATAAACATCAGGTTCACAATACAGTTTGTCTCATCTTCTTTCAGCTCTCAGTTTGTAAAAGAAATTTGTGCAACCACGTATGTGTAATGTACTGTAGTGATGGCCATTTCCATCTAGCGGCCAACATGCACACTATTTTGTTCAATGTTATCCCACTAGAGAGTGTGCACGAGAAATCTCCAGAAACCTGTGAAGGGGGTCCCAAGGTTTTGGACTGCCTAGGGGACTCTACAGAGTTTAATCTGACACTGGCAAAAGGGGGGATAAAAAAATAAACCTGACCTAAACCCTAACATGTTTTTTTTTACCAAGCCGCAAAAATATATGGAATACCATGAAATAAATAATAATACAAAGAGAAGTCCAGCAAATAAACAACTACAGTCTTTGCTGACACACAAAAAAGGAATCTCCTAAGTAGGGTCCAAATTTTAGCTGTAACACTAGTTTAGTGGGAGACAAGCGAGTAAATGGGGGGTCTTTTTTTTCTTTTTAAGAAGTCAGCAATGACAGCTGTCAAACTCATTCGCTGGCAATTTTGAAACTTTTTTATTTGTAAATGTCAGTGCTACATCTTCTTTGAAGTTCGACCAACCAATGACAAACCGAACCCCCGGGCTGCTGTTTGGCTCACCACTACTCCTAACCATGTAACATAAAGAAATTATGTTTTTCTCATGTTTCAAAGTCACATTAAACTCTCCTAGTTGTAAGGTATTTATTTTTCTTTGCTTTGTTAAATGTCCCCCATGACAGTGCCCAGCCCCCTATGCCCTTTATGCACAATAGCTTAATTGTTAGCCTTGAAAATGACTAGATTTTAGCATCAAGATTTTCCTCGCCAACACCCATCCCTCCCCCACCACAGATTTCAATAGGATTGCCTGCTAAGTTTGGGTTTCATGAATTTTTAAAGGGGATTTGCCTAACTCCCCACAAATTGAACCCAGTAAGATTCACCCTTCCCCAATATACAAACATATGTTTTAAAATGAATACCGTATTTGTCGGCGTATAAAACGACTGGGCGTATAAGACGACCCCCTAATTTTCCAGCTAAAATGTTGGTTTTGGGATATACTCACTGTATAAGACGACCCCTCACTGTGCCATTATACATGCCTCACTGTGCCATTATACATGCCTTACTGTGCCATCTATACATGCCTCACTGTGCCATCTATACATGCCTCACTGTGCCATTCCATTCCCTGATCTCCCTACCTTCTCCTGTTTGCAGAGTATGTCAGACGGCGGCCATCCATTATTCAAAAGCCGCGCCTCCTCCTCAGGCTGTTCCGTGATAGGTGGAACACAAATTTTCTCAGCAGAGCCTCTGTCCAGTGTTCCGCCTATCACGGATGCCCTCTCGTCCGAGGCCCAGGCTGAGGATGAGAAGGCATCCATGATAGGCGGAACACTGAACAGAGGCTCTGCTGGGAAAATTAGTGTTCCGCCTATCACGGAACAGTCAGAGGAGGAGGCGCGGCTTTTGAATAATGGATGGCGGCCATCTGACAACAGGTACCCAGCGTATAAGACGACCCCCGACTTTTGGGGCATGATTTTAGATGCAAAAAGTCGTCTTATAAGCCAGAAAATATGGTAAGTTTATTAAAGTTGACCTAAATCCACTATTTGGTTTCAAGATAGACTGCAATTTAACTTCAATAATGCTCAGTAAAATGCAGAATATATTTCCCTTAAAGAGGTAAACCTCAGAAAAAAAATCCCCCCCCCCAAAAAAAATCCCTGCAAGACAAAGGCATAATGCGCTAGTATGCATCGCATACTAGCGCATTATGAAATACTTACCTTAGAACGGCGCCCGGCAGTGCCGTCTGCACGGCGCTCCCATGGTCGACATCTTTTCCGGAGTTACTTCTGGGTTCACGGGCTCCGGCGCTGTGATTGGCCGGAGCTGGGATGAAGTCACGGCACGGGTCCTGAAGAAACGGCCGTTCCTTCAGTGCACATGTGCCAATGACATCGGCAACAGTGTATATAGTAAATATTTCCTAAACGGTGCAAGTTTGGGAAAGCATAATGGAATTGGGGGGGGGGGGGTAGCAAAGGACTGTACAAGCTAGGAGGAAGGAACAAAAAAAGGGGAGAGCCACAGTCTCCCAACTACACCAGTATCGTGTGAGGTGTACACCTAAAATACACCACATAATTTGAAAGGTCTAACATACCTGGGGAGAAAGAATATTCCTGAGTACATTGAAAATTGTGCCAGAAAAAACATGTTTTGCAAAACTGCTTTTCCTTTTGTTTCAAAGCTGCTGTAAGGTCTTCCATAATTTTTAGCCCATTGATCAGAGAGGTCCACTGTCCAACCATTGGAGGGTCTGTGCTTCTCCACTTTTGGGGGATACACATCCCTGCCCTGTTCAATAAAGATATCAATATCATATTGTTTTTTGTGGACTGGAGTAAAGCGTAGCAGAAATGCCTCCATTGCAATTTGGAGAATTATGGAGAAACATCCCTAAATTTAGTCACAAATCACTTTAAAAGCGTTACTGGGTGAGCATCTTGATCTTAACCTCTTCATGATGGAGGGTAAAACCAATCCTTATGCCTGAAAACAATTTTGCAACTTTAATATGTGTTAGTAAAACTGTAAATAGCATAACAACTGCTTTGTGTTTCTTTTTTTTAAAAACTTTGTTTATTTGTTTTCTGCAAATACAATCATCAAAAAGGCACATTAAAGGGGTTTGTAAAGGTAAATGTTTTTTCACCTTAATGCATCCTATGCATTAAGGTGAAAAAACATCCGACGGTAAAACCGCCCCCCCCCCCCTCGAACCCCCGTTTTACTTACCTCACCACTCGAAAGTCCAGCGCGCGTCCTTGTGATCTCCTTCGGTTCCCAGCCTGGCCGTGGATTGGCTAGGCTGGACGGATTCATAGCACCGCAGCCATTGGCTGGCGCTGCTGTAAATCACATCCGATGACGTGGCGTGCCGGGGGCGGAGCCAAATGATATAGTAGGCGGCTATGCCCGCCGCTGTATCACGGGAGCGCGCCCGCAAACGTTTTTCACCATGCGAGCTTGCACAAACGTGGAAAGCTATTGCGAGGAGGAGCCCAAACAGCCGCCAAGGGACCCCAGAAGACCGGATTCGGGGACACTCTGTGCAAAACGAGCTGCACAGTGGAGGTAAGTTTAACATGTTTGTTACTTAAAAAAAAAAAAAAATTCTGCCTTCAGTGTTCCTTTAATGGTTACATCTCTTACATAGAGTAGCGCAGAATCAACAATATCTTAACAAACATATACAGTCTCAAGAAAGTAATTACCCTGATTCCTCAACGGAGGAACCCAGAACAACAAGTGAGCCAGGGTATTCACCGTGGACCACACACCGTATAACATTACATATTTAACAGTTGAAATACCTTGCAATCTTAGTACATTCATACTGACCACACACACAATCACCCATGCAACTTGCCCTGACTTCCCACAACTGCTTTGTGTTCCTAGGTGAATAATACCTTGGTTTTTTTTTTCAGGAAAAATTGGGCTTTCATTTGATGGAAAATGGTAATGGATATCCTATTTTTTTATTATCATATGAAAACTGGCTCAAAATAGTAAAACACAAAACAACATTTTTTTTTTTTTTAAATGTAGCTGTATTTTTTTTGCTATTACCATATCTTACCACCAAAGAACAACCCAAAATTCTCCTGCTCTTGAGGATTGCAGTGGTACTATATATGTGTGTGGTATTTGTTGTTTGTACTCCTAGTATGGCCCAGAAACAATAGTGCGCATTATGCTTTTTTTTAATCCTACATAAAACATACTGACACGAACTGTCACTGATACTAATTTAATATATATATATTTTTTTTTAAATCCTACCTAAAATATACTGACCTTGATCTTTGAACTTAACTTTTGACTCTGACCTTGACTTTTGACCCTGATCTTATCTCTAAGGCCCCATACACACGATAGAATCCATCCGCAGATAAATCCCAGCAAATAGGTTTCTGCGGATAGATCCTATGGTGTGTACACGCCAGCGGATCTGTTTCCGCGGAGAAATCTCCTTTGGGATGGATTCCAGCAGATCGGATATTTGCTGACATGCACAACAAATCCATCTGCTGGAATCCATTCCAACGGATGGATCCGCTCGTCTGTACAGACTCACCGGATCCATCCGTCCAAAGGGATTCCCCGCACGCGTCGTAATGATTTGACGCATGCGTGGAATTCCTTATATGACAGCGTCGCGCCCGTCGCCGCGTCATAATCGCGGCGACGGCGCGACACGTCATCGCCAGAGGATTTCCGCGCGGATTTCAATGCGATGGTGTGTACACTCCATCGCATCGAAATCTGCGGAAATCTTTGAGAGGATTTATCCGTGGAAACGGTCCGCTGGACCGTATCCACGGATAAATCCTCTCGTGTGTATGGGGCCTTACCCTTAGATCAAACCCTGATCTAGCTATTTTTCCTTTTTTTTCCGTTTAGTTTGAGAGATCCCACAATAGTAGTTACACACAATATATAATACAGCAGACAGAAATAATTCCAGCCTATACTGTGCAATATTTTCAAGTATTACAACCAGTATGAGCAACAGTCAAAAAGTTTAAAGGGGTTGTAAAGATTTGATTTTTTTTTTTTTAATAATAAACATGTCATACCTCCACTGTGCAGTTCATTTTGCTGTTCAGGGGTCCTGTGGCGGCTGTCTTGGCTCCTCCCTGCTAAAGCTAATCCCCTCTGGGAAGCTCTTTCCCGAGGGGGTTAGCTTGCGGGCATGCTCCTGTGTCATACAGTTGGCGTCGGAAGGAGATTCAACTGCAGTAGTCAACAATCATCAATTCTCAACTCGACTACGTCAACTCCCTCTACCTAGGACTTCCCAAGTACCAAATTTCACATCTACAAGTTGTGCAGAACACAGCAGCCAGACTGATAACTGGAAAAAAAAACTGGGAATCAATCACACCATCCCTGAGGACTCTCCATTGGCTAGCCATGAATGATCGGGTTATATGTAACTCTGCCTTACTCACAAATGTACACAAGGAAAAGCCCCCCCCAATACGTCTGCGACAAGATAAAGCACTACACCCCAAGTCTCCCACTACAGTCAACTAACCAGAACCTCCTCCACATTCCCAAGACCCACTACAAATCAAAAGGAAAACGAAGATTTGCAGTCCAAGGACCCCGACTAAGGAACGCACTACCCGCAGACATCCTCTCAGAAGAAAACCATCTGGCCTTCAGAAAGAAGCTTAAGACCCATCTCTTCTGAAGACACTGGCTGCAAAAGCGTCTTGAGGCGATTTAGTTTGCATTTGTAGAGCTATACAAGTTACTCATTCATTCATTCATGATTCGGTCCCGCCCCCCCGGCGGCCGCGTCATTGCATACGATCGACCGCAGCGGGAGCCAATGGTTGCGCTGCTATCAATCTGTCAAATCAACAGCCAGACTCCGTGGAGAAGAGGACACCGGGGGACGCACACAGTAGGTGAACGGGCTCAGGTAAGTAAAACGGACGGGGCTGGGGGGCACATGACAACAAGGTGTTTTTTTCACCCTAATGCATAGGATGCATTAAGGCAAAAAAAAAACATGAACCTTTACAACCCCTATAAGCAATTTTGTGTAAAAGTGTCTCATGTTAGTGATTCTAGGTTTCTCTGACATATTTTTTTTATTATCTGATTATCTGAGACAAGATACTATTCACTCAAAAATTGGGTTTTATCTATTAACCAATCACATTCAACCTCACATGCAGAACCCAATCACATTCACCTTTCAACTGACAGTTTGAATCTTATAAGGATAATGCACAGAGATATTCTGAAAGACACTTTGAAAAATAAAGCCCACTGTTATCTACAGACAAGGAAAAGAATGTCCGTTAAATTTACACAAAGATCAATAAATAAATCAATATGAATAAAAATGGAAACATCTCCTGGGCCCCATTGATTACACAACTAAAAGTTTGTGAAATGCTGCAGAGCTCAATTAATTGTCTCTATAAACCAAGAATACAGCACTTATCTTGGAAGTGATTAGGTTCAGCAAGACTAAACATCTCATTTAAACTCCATTAAATATGAATTAATGTTGTTACTACTCATACTGGTTATCTGTGAACTATCTTATAGGAAGTTGTCACACAATACAATTTAACATATACAGCCATGGCCAAAAGTTTTGAGAATGACACAAATACTAATTTTCACAAAGGCTGCTGCCTCAGTTTTTGAGATGGGAAATTGCATATACTCCAGAATGTTATGAAGAGTGATCAAACGAATTGCAATTAATTGAAAAGTTCCTCTTTGCCATGAAAATTAACTTAATCCCATAAAAAAAAATTCCACTGCATTTGTGAATAAGGCTTCAGGGTGTCCAAGAAAGTCCAGCAAGCGTCAGGACCGTCTCCTAAAGGGGATTCAGCTGCGGGATCGGAGTGCCACCAGTGCAGAGCTTGCTCAGGAATGGCAGCAGGCAGGTGTGAGCGCATCTGCACGCAGTGAGGCGAAGAAGGGCAGCAAAGAAGCCACTTCTCTCCAAAAAAAACATCAGGGACAGATTGATCTTCTGCAGAAAATATGGTGAATGGACTGCTGAGGACTGGGGCAAAGTCATATTCTCCGATGAAGCCTCTTTCCGATTGTTTGGGGCATCAGGAAAAAGGCTTGTCCGGAGAAGAAAAGGTGAGCGCTACCATCAGTCCTGTGTCATGCCAACAGTAAAGCATCCTGAGACCATTCATGTGTGGGGTTACTTCTCATCCAAGGGAGTGGGCTCACTCACAATTTTGCCCAAAAACACAGCCATGAGTAAAGAATGGTACCAAAACACCCTCCAACAGCAACTTCTTCCAACAATCCAACAACAGTTTGGTGAAGAACAATTCATTTTCCAGCACGATGGAGCACCGTGCCATAAGGCAAAAGTGATAATTAAGTGGCTCGGGGACCAAGACGTTGACATTTTGGTTCCATGGCCTGGAAATTCCCCAGATCTTAATCCCATTGAGATCTTGCGGTCAATCCTCAAGAGGCAGGTGGACAAACAAAAACCCACTAATTCTGACAAACTCCAAGAAGTGATTATGAAAGAATGGGTTGCTATCAGTCAGGAATTGGCCCAGAAGTTGATTGAGAGCATGCCCAGTCGAATTGCAGAGGTCCTGAAAAAGAAGGGCCAACACTGCAAATACTGACTCTGCATAAATGTCATGCAATTGTCGATAAAAGCCTTTGAAATGTATGAAGTGCGTGTAATTATATTTCACTACATCACAAAAACAACTGAAACAAAGATCTAAAAGCAGTTTAGCAGCAAACTTTGTGAAAACTAATATTTGTGTCATTCTCAAAACTTTTGGCCACAACTGTACACCTTTGAAGAGCATCTAACAGATGAAAGTAAACCGATAGTGTTCTTGTTGCTTTTCCTAGCACTGAGTTGCAGAAGTGTTTTATATGCTATTTGTGTGTCATTTTTATTGAGTACTCATAAAGAGAGTGGATACCCTGCGCTGCCAGGTGTGCGTAAATGGTAGCTGCTGACACGGCTTATTCAAAAAAGCAAAACAACCAAAAAAATACGTATGTGTAGCGCTAAAATTAATAAATGAATATCAAAATACCAAAAAATGTGTATAGTAAAAAATAAAACACATATAACATTAATAAATGTTAGACACAAATTGTGAAACATGTGAGATTCCTCTGTAGCGAGGGGTGACAACAGTGCCAACTGGCACGTGAACTGATGCACCTAAGGTGGTATCAAACATAAAAACAAAGTCCAACAAAAACTCTTAAGTGTGATGATCCGAGGTAAGTAGCAAAGTTCATCAACATCCACAAGTCATTCAAGTGAAAAGGTGAATAAATAGAAAAAGCGTGACTCCTTTAACGTGACAATCCCATCACCGGAAAAAGTGCAGGCTTACCGGAACTTGTTGACCACTGGTGGCATATGCCAAAAGAGGTCAGTCAAGGCTTTATATGACGATTGTCAAACAGCAATCCTTGGCAGGAAGCGTAGGTCCAACTGGTGGGTAGGTCCTTATATGGAATAGGTCCCCAGGAGTAAGCCGGAAGCTATACTGATGTTGGTATCCCAAAACCAATTGGCTCAGTGTGTTAGTGGTGCATAGAGAAAAATAAAGAGAAGTGGCCACATAGCGTAACTCCGTATAAAAGAAAAAATACGTGTTTATTCACAGCTAACAAACTTACATTTGGCTGGAAGTAAAAGAGCTCTTGCATGTAAATGGGGCGACAGTGGAGTCCTCCCGACGCGTTTCGTGGTCAAAAGCACATCGTCTGGGGGCCCACGTATTTTTTCTTTTATACGGAGTTACGCTATGTGGCCACTTCTCTTTATTTTTCTCTATGCACCACTAACACACTGAGCCAATTGGTTTTGGGATACCAACATCAGTATAGCTTCCGGCTTACTCCTGGGGACCTATTCCATATAAGGACCTACCCACCAGTTGGACCTACGCTTCCTGCCAAGGATTGCTGTTTGACAATCGTCATATAAAGCCTTGACTGACCTCTTTTGGCATATGCCACCAGTGGTCAACAAGTTCCGGTAAGCCTGCACTTTTTCCGGTGATGGGATTGTCACGTTAAAGGAGTCACGCTTTTTCTATTTATTCACCTTTTCACTTGAATGACTTGTGGATGTTGATGAACTTTGCTACTTACCTCGGATCATCACACTTAAGAGTTTTTGTTGGACTTTGTTTTTATGTTTGATACCACCTTAGGTGCATCAGTTCACGTGCCAGTTGGCACTGTTGTCACCCCTCGCTACAGAGGAATCTCACATGTTTCACAATTTGTGTCTAACATTTATTAATGTTATATGTGTTTTATTTTTTACTATACACATTTTTTGGTATTTTGATATTCATTTATTAATTTTAGCGCTACACATACGTATTTTTTTATTGAGTACTCATACAACACATTAAAATGCATACATTAAAGGAGAAGTACAGCCAAAGCTCATTTGGCTGTACTTCTATGAATCCACAGAAGTGCAGTTCGTTCTGCACTCCTGTGACCAGTTTTCAGCTGACAGCGGGCTGTACCCTGTGCCTTTAAGGAGGAGTGGGCTCCTTCCAGGCTCACCTTCCCTCTGCAGATAATACCGAGGAACCTTGTTGTGGCCTCTGCAGGTTACACATGTATTTGCAAATGTGTGCAAACTAAACCCCTGTTTTCATTGCAAACTGTTGGACAAGTTAATTCGGTTGGTTGCAGGCTGGCCGGCAAGTTACGCTGGGAATTTTCTGTTTTTGTTTTTTGAAGCACGCTGTCGGTTGACGTCACAGAGCCAGTCCAGGCTGGGGCAAGATTGCAGCAATAAATTTGGGATCCGCCTATAACCCTGGACCGCCACCTGACTCAGCCTCTCAGTGTTCTCGCCCCCTCCACAGCCCAGCGCTCCAGTGAGCACCGGGGGGGGGGGAGGGGAACAGAGCAGACAGCAGTGACTACACATGATCGGAATTTCCAACAAGAAAAGTTCGAAGTGAGCTTTTGGTCGGAAATTCCGACCATGTGTAGGCCACATCTGACTTTTTCTGTCAAAATTTCAAACAGCAAAAATTTGAGAGCTGGTTCTCAAATTTTCTGATGGGAAAAGTTCTTGTCGGAAATTCCAATCGTCTGTATGCAATTCGGACGTGCATGCTCGGAATCAATTAGACGCATTCTCGGAATCATTGAATTTTATTTTTCTCGGCTCGTTGTAGTGTTGTACGTCACCGCGTTCCTGGCGGTCAGAATTTTGAGTGACCGTGTGTTTGCAACACAAGTTTTCTTGTCGGAATTTCCAATCGTGTGTACGCGGCATTACAGTCACCAACTCTCTGCTCAAAGAGCTCTGAGCGATCAGCAGTCTTATGCGGCGTACACACGAACCTTGTTTAAAAAAAAATTCATTTAAAATGATCGTGTGTGGGCTTCACATAACTTTTCGGCTTCTGAAAAACGACAATTATTTTTTCTACATGCCGAAAAACGTCGTTTTTTTTTCCTGAAAAATGATCGTGTGTACGCGGCATTAGAGCCGGCGGGGGACAGATGCAGCATATGATCTAGTATAATTAAAAAAAAAATTGCAGAACCTGGGCTAGATTCAGGTAGTTGTTACGGCGGCGTATCTCCCGATACGCCGCCGTAATTTCAAATCTGCGCAGGCGTATCGTTACGCCGATTCTCAAAGGCAGATACGCTCAAAAAATAGGCTTCCTCTGCCGACGTAACTTGAATGTGGCGGCGTATAATTGTGTGCAATATTACGCTGGCCGCTAGGGGCGCTTCCGTTGTTTTCGGCGTAGAATATGCAAATTACCTAGATATGCTGATTCACAAACGTACGTACGGCCTGCGCAATTTATTTACGTTGTTTACGTTAGGCTTTTTCGGCGTAAGGTTGCTCCTGCTATTAGGTGGCGCAGCCAATGTTAAGTATGGACGTCGTTCCCGCTTCGAAATTTGGAAATTAGGGCTGGATGTAATTTACGTTCACGTCGAAAGCAATGACGATTTGCGTCGTAATTTCGAGCATGCGCACTGGGATTCTTTCACGAACGGCGCATGCGCCGTTCGTGAAAAACGTAAAATACGTGGGGTCAACCTAATTTATATAAAACACGCCCCCTCAACATCATTTGAATGACGCGCGCTTACGCCGGACCCATTTACGCTACGCCGCCGTAAGTTAGGAGGCAAGTGCTTTGTGAATACAGCACTTGCCTCTCAAACTTACGGCGGCACAGCGTAAATACGATAGGCTGCACCGCCGTAAGAAGGGGCGCAGCTACCTGGATCTAGCCCCTCTCTTTTGCATCAAAGCATGGTGCATTAAACATTCCTTTAATCGCTTCAATTCAGCTTTTAGCACTGTTACACTTTGAGTTACAATTGCTTAGTCATGCAACAGTGTACAAAATAATTTTTTTATCACACAAATAGAGCTTTCTTTTGGTGGTATTTAATCAACACTAGATTTTTCATTTTTTGCTAAATAAACGACAAAAGACCAAAAAGTATGAAAAAAAGGGTTTTCTTTGTTATAGAGTACACAAACTATGGTGTGTGTATATATATAAAAATGTATCAATCCTGATGTATTGACGGATCTAATTTCTTGAGGCCCAAAAACACCAGGACAGTACAAATACTCCCCAAATGACCTATTTTTGGAAAGTAGACAATCCAAGGTATTTAGTAAGAGGCATGGCGAGTTCTTTGAAGTTGGACATTTTTGTCACAATTTTTTGGAAAATTAAGAAATTAAAAAAAAAGTTGTTCCTAGTGATCAGGAACAGCGATCTCTACTCCCAGTCAGTCCATACCCCTGACTGTTAGAAGCATCTCCCTAGACAACACTTAACCCTTTGATCGCCCCTAATGTTAACCCCTTCCATGCCAGTAACATTTATACAGTGATACAGTGCATTTTTATGGCACTGATCACTGTATTGGTGTCACTGGTCACCAAAAAGTGTCAATTAGGGTCAGATTTGTCCGCCGCAATGTCGTAGTCCCGCCAAAAATCGCTCATCCCCGCCATTACCAGAAGAAAAAATAAAAATAAATAAACAGTCCCTAAATCCTTCCCCTATTTTGTAAACGCTATAACTTTTGTGCAAACCAATCAATATATGCTTTTCGGGATTTTTTTTACCAAAAATATGTAGAAGAATACATTGTAACGGGAGGGCCCGTGGAATCCAGAAGCTCTTACAAAGTATGAGCCAGGAAATAATGGACATATCTTGGATTGCTTTAACATGGGTCTGTAATTCACAATATATCCCAGGATATCTGTAAGAACTATTTACAGGTTGTTGATTCTGAACTCAACAGGTTAATTGAAAGAGTGACTCATTCAATGTGGGAACACAGACTGTTAGGTGTTAATGTCGTCTGCTACTGTGATGTAAATGACTCTAGGATTGCTCCTAAGACCTTTTCATTGTGTTGTGCTAATTGACACTGTATTGTGTGAAGGAGTCCTGTGATAATTGTGTATTGCAAGTTAACAGACAGTCTAAAGGTCTATTGATGATAAATGTGTATTGTGTTGCAGGTGAGAGGAGGCGGGATGTCTACCTTGAGGGGTCATGTCTCGGAGTCGCCTTTCATGGTAAATGATTAGTTAATTAGCTCATGTAAATTATGTCAGTGCCGATAGCTGTCTTGGGTTCGGAATGGAATATCTTAAAACGGCATTAACCCCAGTCCCATTTGGGGTTCCGTTACATACATATTGGCCTAAACTGATGAAGAAACCTTATTTTTTTTTATTATTGGATATGTTTTAAATTTTTTTAAATTGTCGCTCTTTCTTTGTTTATAGTGAAAAATAAAAAAAAACAGAGGTGATTAAATACCACCAAAAGAAAGCTAAGGGAGACCTTAATTTCATTTGGGTACAGCGTTGCACGTCAGCTAAAGTAACGCAGTGCCGTATCGCAAAAAATGGCCTGGTCATTAAGGGGGTAAATCCTTCCAGGGCTGACATAGTTAAAGTAATCAGCACAATAATAACGAACAATATGCACTCACAGAACATACACAGCGTTTTCCCTTTGAACATATTTTCCATAGAGCACTGTTCCTCCTACAGGAACATTTCACTGAAGCTCCATTTTAATTAAACAATAATACTTGTTGCCTACAGATCCCTAACTCTGCCGCAGGCTCTTTACATGTTCTTTCAGACCCCCTTTCTTCCAATTGTGGCATTTTTTAATAATTTGAATTAACTAGCATATCCTTTCGATCTCATGCGCCAAACAATGCCTGCTTTCATAACTGCCCTGGCACTGAATGAAAACTGAATAAAGAACAGGAAAAATACCAAATCTCGATCCTCCACAACAGAAATACCAGATCGCATCTCATTCCTTGCAGTCCTCATTATTCTGCCATTGCTGGGTTAAGGATGGACGGAGACGTTTTATTAGGTTAGGAAGCAGATGAAACTCTTGGGTCTAAAGCAAAATTGACCTAAAATGCAAAGTGTATATTTCTTTCAGGGGCACAGAGGACGACAGAAAATCTCTTTAGGACTATCTGCGGTGCCACTTCAGGGATTTTGTTTCATAAATGAATGTTTCTCTAGCACACTGTTGTCATGGCAACCAGTTAAAGCTTCCACTTCCTCTCTGCAAATAAAGTCCTTGAATTCTAAATCTTTCAGCAAACTGTCAAGTAAATTACAGGTGTGACTCTTGCTGGGAGAGTCAGATTTTAATAGTAAGGATTACAATATTTTAAACATTGTGTGCCATTATTATGCTAAAATATTGCAAAGCACGTTGACAGGAGGAATTAGCTTTTAACCCAAAAATATGGTTTGCCAGCAAAAGAGAAATGGCTTGTGACATATATAAGCAGCTTCATTGTTCTTATGTGTAATGTAGCCTAAGAGCTTTAAACTTTTAAAACGCATGGGTGTAGTTACTGATAATGCAATCTGTCATTCACACGGATGTGATCTAGCACCCACAAGGTTATATACATGATGTATCATTGTCTTTTATGAAACATGGGGAATCTATGGAACAGAATAAAGAAGATTAAAAGCAATGAAAAAATGAAAAACTTCCACAAAAAAAAAAAAAAATAGACCAACCAGGTTGTGGAAGGTGGAAGATGCATGGAACATTATCCCGAGGGTTAGCACTTTGTTTTTTTTCCAATGTCATGCCAACCTATGTAGTCATTGCTAGATTTCTGTAAATTTCAATATGCAGCGAGACAACTGAGCATACCTTTCAGGAATGACACATCTAATTGGGGAAGAAACAGCAAGCCTAAGTACTGTAATGTCTGATACACGATAGCGCCAAGTTACATAGGCCATTTGGGGGCTGTGTTTGCCTACTTGAGTTTGGTCTTGAGTGGATTAACTGTCCCACCTTTTCAGTTCAGTATTACAGTACAGTATCTATTACAGTACAGTATTTAATTAATTGCAGTGATCCTCCTGGGTCATGTATAAGAGCATGGTGTTGGTGTGTGTGCGTGCCCCTGATGATGTCATGTGATGAAACGCGTAGGGATGAGCCACATACACATGCTACCACACATGCACGATCGATCAGCAGCTATTTTTGTTTCTGGAGAAAGGACTACATTAGATGCTTCTATGCTTGTTTGCGATCTACTTATGCGAGTATAACCCTTTTGTAATAAACAAATCTTTTAAACGGTAATGTGCTATATGGAGTATTCTTTCATTTTATGGTATCTATAACGGATTGCGCTACTGTGTGTTCCTGGAGGTTTATTTAAATGGATCCATGATCTGGGAATTTGTCTCCGAAATTGTAAATAAAGGGTATATTGACAACTCTTAGAAAGGGGGTCACATATGTTCCGGTAAGGGCAGCATGTGCGTGTGGGTGACATTCTGGCTCTCTTGTCATCTCTATCTTTTAACACAGCATATGGGACCATCATTTTGATCAACCACTTTGAATTCTTCTGATTTTGGACTTCATATTTGTTTCTTCCTTGGTGGAACTCACTAATACTTCTCAATACTTATTTAATGTACCGGTAATTTGATTATTAACACAGTTTGTGTGTTTGTTAATTTAAGAGCTGCAATGTTTGTATATTGTATTTTATAGACTGGAAGGAACAATCACCAGATTTCAACCCTCTCCCCACCTCTTGGGAGTAAAGCTTAATTTGACAGTGGTTGCATTCCCATGAGGAGCCGAGATGACGAGGGGGGGGGGGGCTCTTTTCACAATTCCTGGCTGAGCCCCCCTGGAAGTTGAGACAGGGTCTGCAAGAGCAATGGAAGGGCAAAAGTGCCACAGAGGTTGAACTAAAGACTGGAACTTGGGCGCATTGGTATCAGACAAGTATAAGTACAGTAGGTAGGGAACTCAGAAGACACCATGCTCGGTTATAAGCAGGGTAAAGCCACAAGCTGTGTTTGGTAACAGCCGGGCAGGAAGGCACATAATCATAGGCATAATCAATATTAGGAACAAACAGAGGTTGGCAGAGTGAATAGGAAAAATCTTGGTCATAAGTCCTGGCCAATGTCTGTAACAGAAATGAGCAGCAAACTCAGGCAAGCAAGGACAATCCTGAAGAAGGTCAGATGAATGCCAGGTCAATAACTAGGTCAAGCATAATGTTTAGGATCAGGAATTGAGGGAACTCAGACTAAAAGCAGTATTAAACCAAAAGGAAATACTTTTATTTTATTACACCTTAGCATTTCTTAGTTGTGTTGGCTGCATCATTTCTTATTTTTTTAGGCTTTCATCCTTCTATTTTCTTACTTCTATTAAATGTGAATAGGTCATACATATTTTCAAAAAAATTAAAATCGAAAACTAAACACCTATTGCTAGCCCTGCACAAAAAAACATAGGTGCTACAAATAATAGCTTTTCCATCTAAAAGAATGCTAACAATGTTTTCTTTTATGTCAAACTATCCAGTGAACCTACAGCTGTCATCACAAATACTTTACCTTTCATTACACTTGCTAAGAAAAAAAAGTGTGATTGTAATCTAAAGAACATGTTGCCGAGTAGAGGGTTTCATATGGGGAAATGACTCAATGGGCCACTCTAGTAATATACATTGTAAAAACACTTGCAGAATACACAAAGAGGGTGAGACACCTGCAGCACTACTGAGTATTTAGTGCCATTTAAAAGTAGCTGTGGTAATATAGTAGAAAGTCATGCAGTATAGATGACCATACAAGTTTAATAAAAAATCAAATGATTCCAAAAAAAAAGTCAATCACAAAAGGTTGAAGTAGAAATCTTAAAATCTTTCAGCATATGGAACAATAGTGATAAGTCCTCAGGTTGGAAGAGTTGCTGGAGCTTTATTGATGTCTCCTAGTCCATGCAAAGACACAGGAAGGTTGTATGATATGAAGATGAGAGGGGGTGGAGAGCGCAACTCTTGCATGTATCCCCTGGAAACCACAACTCTTACTCAGGCGAGATGCTTGCTAACCCGGTGTCCAAAAAGGTCAAACGCTTCCCACTTTGCAAAATGGGGGCATTCCTTTGTGATGAAGAGGACTTGTCTGCAGGTTTGGGGGGCGCAGGGTTTCTGGTTAAACTGGGCACTTGGCTTGTGCCTGGCGGTTATAGCCTGGGCGTAACAAGCTTCCCTTCTTTTAATTTGCACCCTGCCCGCTAGCCACCATCATTAGAGTCTAGGTAAGAATCACATGTCCCTGGTCCTGCAGCCTCCTGGAATCCTTACATCACATCTCCCAAGAGGCACACAAAGTGGCCAGACAGTGGGCCTGGCATGTCATTGGTAGCGGACTACTTTCACCTAGAAGAGGCAGCCAGCTGGAACACCAGATGGCAGCAAGACAACACTGTATTGACTGTGGAGGTGAGTATGTTTTGAGGAGAACAAAGCAATACAGGTAAAATGAGGAGAAAAACCTATCAGGGGACGAAGTAATGTGCTAATAGATTGTATAGCTCTCCATACCTAAATTGGTATCATGCACTTGTCTATAAATTGCATGCCACACAATAAATAAGGAAACATTTCAAGTCCAAAAATAGCCTCT